>NW_027512661.1:2525000-2825000 GCF_048772815.1 Callospermophilus lateralis | reverse complement strand
GCAGTTTCTCAAAAAGTTTTAGGCAAGCAGAGCTTCATGTTTGTGGAGTGTGTACCCTGTCCTTACTTTTGGAAACTCCTATACCACCTCCAATTTTGTGCACTCCTGAGCATTTTCGATTCCAGAAATGTAATCACAGATTTTGTAACTCTTCTACTCTAATTGTGTCTTCCTTGGGGCGAAGGTAATGACAAGGCATTGTTCTGGATGAGAGTTGGAAGATTAATTTTCCTTTTTTCCATTTGAAATTCTGAATCCCTGACACTAACCCATATTCTACTAGACTCTGACTACTAATCCTAATATGATGGAAGAAAGTAACCCAAACAGTACATAAATACTTGCAGTTCAGAGTTGGACTTGCCTTTTGCATGATAAAGGGTAGGTGTTATAAATCTATTCAATATTTAATTGAAATAGTTCTCAATGTGTTTTTAAAGTTAACAAATATGTGAATTACGGTCTCCCATTCTCTGGAGCCTATTCAGCACATGTATTTTTATATGCACAAATAGAATCCAAACAAGGTATCACACGTACATCCTTGTAAGATATATGACTTAGCAGATACAAACTGTGAGAAGTGATCACTCCTCCTAAACGCTGTTGGAACTGAAAATTCAACCTATGGGTGAGCTTCCCAGTGGAACAACATTATACATAAACCCATGTTCACTAAAATGAATGTTTTTGCATCTTTATGATATATATTTCATGATGAATTTTGATTGGCATATATATTGCTACTTTTTAATGTCTGAGTTTGTGTGTGTGTGTGTATATATATACTCTCCATATTTTTAAAAATATGAAATATATGTGTCTTATATACACTCCCTAAATTCATTCATGTTCATGTATGTGGATTAATAATCAACTTTTCACAAGATTATTCTTAGAAATATTCATCCACCCGAAATACATATTTGTTTCCTAGTACTGAAAACTAATTTCAGTAAAAGGTGCATACAAATCCTAATATGTGTACATTAACTGACCCAGTTTAACATCAATGCATGTATGTTCCTATGGGACATGATGTGTATTTTGACGTTAATTTTTATTCCACACTGGTACATTACTATTTCTTCAGTTTATGCACATCATAGTATATATATTTTATTCACTAGTTAGCAAATTTATAGGCATTTGTTTCACTTTCAATCACTTCCTGCTCCAGAACACATGTATTCCTCTATGTCTCTTGACTGGTCTATTCATGAGACTTTTTTCTAAATATATTATTTTCTATTTCCATAATCAATTTTGAACCAAAACTCACACACCCTTCATGATAAACCGTAACCCTAAGATGATCGTTAGATATATAACTGGTTGGAATGAATGATTGCATATCAATATAAAATTTCTTATAAATTTTCAGATATTTATTCAATTCATTATTTAAAGTGGATCCAGTTATATTATTTATTCACAGTATGGTCTATTCATGCATTATGTCTATATTCATAGAAACAGGGTACACCTATTTGTACCCCCATACTAATTTGTAAGTCTTCAAAATATTGCTCCCAGAATTGGTGGAAGAAATACTATTGTCACCTGATCTACATACACATTTTATTACAGAAATATTCTGGACACAAAAAGCATAGGTCACACTTACAATTGTACCAAAGCGTAAATGGAAAGTGAGCATGGATTACTAAAAACATCCACGTCCAGGTTGCCTAATGCTCTCAAATATCAATTCTATTTTTGACTACATATTTGTTTCTTCCTAAGATTATATATTCAACTTCAAACCTGTTGAAAATGTCTAACCCTATCACACAATTTATACTTTGCTTGATTTCCTAATGTCTCTATTGATATCTGATTTCCTATATTTTTCCCCAGTTCATCATTGTGACTGACTCTTCACATGTGCTTACATTTACATACACTCTCTACCCTAAATTCTATTGCTAAAGAACTTTTGGTCCAAATCCTATACTCACTCTTTTTTCTAAACCTACCAACTACCTTCCTAATCCTGCCGACTATCGGTTTTTGACTGGATGTTCTCTTCAACATTCAATATCCAAGCTACAAGGTCCGATGCCAGTGTATATTGATTTATCTGAGACATCTGTGCTGCACATTACTCAAAGCTAAGTATCCCACTCAAGTCCCCAATGCCCTTCTGGGCTTCAAATCTTACCTAGATTTCTGCTTTCATACTTATGTTTCACATATATACTCTTGTAAACATCGCATTTTGCCAATACCATTATTCATCCCGCAGAATTATTTGTAACCCAAATTGAACAAGTTATTAACCCTAACCATACACTGTTCCCTCAGTATAACTTACTTAAGAGCAGGGACAGTGTGGGTCTTACAATATAGGAATGTAGATGATCTTCCACCTGCTGATAACATCAAAGATCCATGGAGAAATGATCCTTGCAGAAGATATAGGCAGCTATGTAGGACCTGAGAGAGCAATAGTCATCTTCCATGGCAAACAACCTGGTCAGGATTAATTGATGGTCTGAATCAGCCTCTCTCTTCTTAATAAAGAGAAGATGGACTGAACCAGGCCTCTGTGGAGAGCTGTTCCCTGGTGCCTATGGTTGATATACCATTCTAACTTCTGAATGTGTCACAGGATGTTGGGGCAGCCTCCATCTCATGGGAACCCTGGAAGCAACTGTTAGCACAAAGTGGTTACCAAGGCAGTAAGCATATTCTGTTCCTGAAAGAAGTGACCTCACTTCACTTCCTTGGTGATGGAATTCTCTGAACCTGGGATCCAGGAAGGAAGGCACGCAGAGCCAGTCCCACTCCCAGTTCCTGTGGGCTAACTTGTTTGCTTTTCCCAAAGACATAGTCAGTCTTTCTTGGTACCCACTGATGTGAGGATGGCCAAATGCCAGCAGAGCTCTGAAGAGGGGCCTTTCCTGAGTAAGCAGGTAGTGGCTCACCGTTGGCTCCTGACAACTTCACAGAGTTGGCCAAGGAGACCAGATCTAAACAGGACAGGCCATTTTGGGGGAACATAATATGGCCCACCAGTCAGAAGACACTCCGGATAGTCACAGACCTATTTGGAAGAAGGAAGTGCCTTTGCCGTTGTAGGTGTGAGTTTGTGGTTTTTTCTCATGTTCTGAGAATAGGTAGGAAAGGTGGTTTGTTTGGTTTGGAGTGGACTGTTTCTAGTAAGTCGTTTGACATGGTGAGTGTTTCTAAGTCTGTGTATCCCACTGTATCCGTGGTTGTAGACATTAGAAAAGAGAATGCATCAATGGATGTGTTGTCTCTAGTTGAAAGCTTCCCCGCATTCATACTGCCCAATTAATGAATGGACTGCAGCTTGCCTTATGGATGGGCAACATCTATTATCTTCTAAAGTTCCTGTTTTCTTCGTGAATTCTGGCCACTCTCCAGAATAGACTCATGGTTTTGTTTCCCAAATATGTAACACCACAAGGTTCTGTGACATGGCCATGTACTGGATAGCTGAAGGGAATGGGAGCATCTAAGAAAACTCAGATTTCAGTGTGACCAGTAAAGTCTCAGTGGAGAAACCCTTCTTTGGGCCATTTTCTTACTTCTATTTCTATTACCCTGAATGTCAGGAAGGTCTTTGCCTCAGGCCACCCCTTTGTGTAGCCTGAAGAAAACTGTTTTCATATGGAAATGTATGGACATCACCAGTGGCTCTTTGCTTAATTGATTTGGATTGGGATGTGTCTGAATCAGCCTCTTGTCCTTGTATGAGGTTGTGGCTTAGATTCTCAGCACCTGATGGATCTAAAGAAAGATCCCATGTGTTTCCAAAACTAAAATGGCCAAAAGAGCAGTCATTGTGGGTGAATATTTTTGCCCTCTTGTTTTAGGTTCCTGACCTCCATCAAGTGAGAATAGGGATCCTTTGGGTCAAATGAGTTCTTGAAATCCCTGCAGAGGCTAGCCCATATTTGCTTGGGTTTTCTCATGACTCCAAATCACATAAAGAATCTATACCCTACAGCCAGTAGGCCTCAAATTGGAGAAGTGGAACACTTTAACAGCAGGAATATTTGATCATTCCTGGTTCACAGGAAGAGTGTCCAGGCCATCATGATTTTAGGCAAATGAGGGGCAAGTGAGCTTATTTGGACACTACCTTGGGCTCATAGAAACCTCCAGCTAGAGGTTATGATGAGTGTCTACATGGAAGAAGATGATGGCCCTGTGGTAGTGTTTTGATTTTAATTGTGGTCATTTTTTGGCGGATGGAAGGGATGACTGGGTCCACCTGGCCTTGAACTCTGGTGTGATTCCCCTTAGAGACTGAGTTCAGAAACTGACCTCAGAGAAGTATTGCCATGAATTGTGTTGGGATTTTAGGAGGCCACGCATGAGACTCACTCTTGGAAACTGAGATCTAAGCCCAGGGTGGTTTCCACAGAGGCCTGAGAATCTCAGCCAGGATATCACATGATTTTATTCTGAAAGACTTAGCAGCCATATTTGAGAGTCAAAACACACATGGACCTCACATTGTAGATGTCAATTGGCCTGGCTTTAGGAGACCTTTTGGCAACTGTTTGAGAAGCATTGACTGTGAGAGTTCTCCAGAGCTTTCATTGAAATGAACTTTCTCAACTCTTAATGGTTCCTGAATGAATTGAAACCCACAGTGCCTCTAACATCACCCTTGAAAAATTGCTAGATAAATACCATGAAATTTTTGAAATTCCCATGACCAGGTGGCACTGCAGAAACTTTTGATGTCCTGTTGCTGATCATGTGTATACCAGACAGTGCCTTGTTTTTGACTGGGTTTCATGAAAATCCTGTAGAACAAGAGAAGCCAGTAATTTGGAGCCTGCTGAGTAGGGGGCCTAGAGCAGTGTTGGGCAGGTGTGTGATAAAACATCATGTTGTGGCCATGTGAATCTGCCATTTGCTTCCAAATGGCTTGTGACTGATATAGTGCAGACATCAGACCCTTATATGTAAAGGCATCTTGTTAAATGGAGAGTTTTCAGGGCAATATTCTGAATCAGGTTGCTATGGTTATTGGGGCAAGCTATGTGAGATAGAAGCCTGGTTGGTGCATTCTCCTGCAGACCCTGACCCACCACACGTGACAGAACTCCCTCCAGCACTGTATCCCAGATGAACTTTTTATGTTTTGTGAAGCAAATACCAAATTCCCAGTGCAGAAGCAAGAAATACCACGAAAAGTGGAGGATGACCAAATGTCTTCACAGTCCCCACCGGGAGACACTTAGCTTCCAATGGACACAGTTTAGCTACAAAGAGAGAATTGAGCACTGCTGCCTCATGTTCATTGGAACATAAGAAACCATGTCTTTCGGTCACATAGATGCAGACCCAGCTTTGATGGTCTCACTACAAAGGAAGCTAAAGCTCATGACAACAACATATATTTCAAGTGCCCAACCTCAGAAGCCATTTCCCAAGAATTCTTAGGCCAGCAGAGCTCCTTGTTTGTGGAGTGTTTACCCTGTCGTTTACTTTTGGAAACTCCTCTACCACCTCCAAGGTTGTGAACTCCCGAGCATATTCCATTCAATATTTGTATTCATAGATTTTCACACTTTTCTACTCTAATTGTGTTTTACTTGGGGCGTAGGTAATGTCAAGGCATTGTTCTGGATGTGAGTGGAAAGATTTTTGTGTAGCACATATTTACATACACATTGGATTCATTTTTCAATTTCCATTTGAAATACTGAATCCCTGACACTATAACCCATACCCTACTAGTCTCTGACTAATAATCCTAATATGATGGTGAAAAATAAGCCAAAAAGGGAAGAAACACAAGCAGTTCAGAGGACGCATGGTGTATAGTTGGAATTGCCTTTTGCATTATATAATGTAGGAGTTATAAGTCTAGTCAATTTTTTGTTGAAATAGTTCTACATGTGTTTTTAAAATTAGCAAATATGTGAATCCCTATCTCCCTTTCTCTGTAGCCTATTCAGCACATGTATGTTTATATGCACATATAGAATTCTACCTGATATCACTCGTATACACTTGTGAGGTGGCTGAATTGGTAGATGCAAATTGAGAGAAGAGATCACTCCTCCTAAACGCTGTTGGAACTGAAAATTCAACCTATGGGTGAGCTTCCTAGCTGAAAAACATTATACATGAATCCATGTTCAGTAAAATGAATATTTTTCGATCTGTGGATTATATACATTTCATGATGAATTTCTATTGGCATATATATTGCTACTTTTTTTTTCTTTTATTGGTTGCTCAAAACATTACAAAGCTCTTGACATATCATATTTCATACATTAGATTCAAGTGGGTTATGAACTCCCATTTTTACTCCAAATACAGATTGCAGAATCACATTAGTTACACATCCATATTTTTACATAATGCCCTATTAGTTACTGTTGTATTCTGCTACCTTTCCTATACTCTACTATCCCCACTCCCCTATCTTCCCATCTTCTCTCTCTACCATACCTACTCTAAATCATTTCTCTCCTTGTTTACTTTCCCACAACCTCTTATATGTAATTTTGTGTAACAATAAGTGTCTCTCTCCATTACCATGCAATTTCCCTCTTCTCTCCCTTTCCCTCCCACCTCATGTTTCTGCTTAATGTTAATCTTTTCTTCATGCTCTTCCTCCCTGCTCTGTTCTTAGGTGCTCTCATTATATCAAACAAGACATTTGGCATTTGTTTTTTAGGGATTGGCTAGCTTCACTAACCATAATATGCTCAGTGCCATGCATTTCCCTGCAAATTCCAAGATTTGGTCATTTTTTATTGCTGCGTAATTCTCCATAGTATATAAAAGTCACATTTTTTTATCCATTCATCTACTGAAGGGCATCTGGGTTGGTTCCACAATGTAGCAATTGTGAATTGTGCTGCTATGAAAATCGATGTGGCAGTATCCCTGTAGTACGCTCTTTTAAGGTCTTCAGGGAATAGTCCGAGAAGGGCAATAGCTGGATCAAATGGTGCTTCCATTCCCAGATTTCCCAGGAATCTCCATACTGCTTTCCAAATTGGCCGCACCAGTTTTCAGTCCCACCAGCAATGTACAAGAGTACCCTTTTCCCCACATCCTCGCCAGCACTTGTTGTTGTTTGACTTCATTATGGCTGCCAATCTCACTGGATTGAGATGGTATTTTAGGGTGGTTTTTATTTGCATTTCTCTTACTGCTAGAAATGGAGAGCATTTTTTCATGTACTTGTTAATTGATTCTATGTCCTCCTCTGAGAAGTTTCTGTTCAGGTCCTTGGCCCATTGGGTTATTGGTTATCTTATTGTCTAATTTTCTGAGTTCTTTGTATACTTTGTATACTCTGGATATTAGGGCTCCATGTGAAGGGTGAGGACTAAAAATTTGTTCCCATGATGTAGGCTCCATATTTACCTCTCTTATTGTTTCTCTCTTTAAGAAAAAAAAAATCAGTTTAAGTAAGTCCCATTTGTTGATTCTTATTATTAACTCTTATTCTATGGGTGTCCTATTAAGGAATTTGGAGCCTGACCACACAATATGTAGATAGGAGCCAACTTTTTATTCTATCAGACGCAGAGACTCTGATTTGAATCTAGCTCCTTGATCCACATTGAGTTAACTTTTGTGCATGGTGAGAGGAGGGGATTCAGTTTCATTTTGTTGCATATGGATTTCCAGTTGACCCAACTCCATTTGAAGAAGATGCTATCCTTCCTCCATTGCAGGCCATTAGCTCCTTTATCAAATATAAGACAGTTGTAGATTTTTGGATTAGTTTCTGTGTCCTCCATTCTGTACCATTGGTCCACCCGCCTGTTTTGGTACCAGTACCATGCTGTTTTTGTTATGAATGCTCTGTAATATAGTTTGAAATCTGGTATCACTATACTGCCTGATTCACACTTCCTGCTTAGAATTGCTTTTGCTATTCTGGGTCTTTTATTTTTCCATTTGAATTTCATGATTGCTTTATCTATTTCTACAAAAAAAAATCCTTTGGGATTTTGATTGGCATTGTATTAAACCTATGGAGAACTTTTGGTAATATAGCAATTTTGATGATGTTAGTTCTGCCTATCCATGAACAGGGTATATTTTTCCATCTTCTAAGATCTTATTCTATTTCTCTTTTTAGGGTTCTGTAGTTTGCATTATATAAATCTTTCACCTCTTTTGTTAGGTTGATTCCCAAGTATTTAATTATTTTGAGGAAATTGGGAATGCAGTGTTTTGACTCATTTTTGTTTCAGAAGTTTTGTCGCTGATATACAGAAATGCCTTTGATTTATGCATGTTGATTTTATATCCTGCCACATTGCTGCATTCATTTATTAGTTCTAGTAGTTTTTTTTGTAGACCCTTTTGGGTCTTCTATGTATAGAATCATGTCATCTACAAATAGTGATAATTTAAGTTCTTCTTTTCCTATTTTTATGCCTTTAATGTCTTTCATCTCTCTAATTGCTCTGGCCAGTTTTTCGAGAACTATATTGAATAGAAGTGGTGATAGAGGATATCTCTGCCTTGTTCCAGATTTTAAAGTGAATGCCTTCAATTTTTCTCCATTCAGAATGATGCTAGCCTGAGGCTTAACATAGTTATCTTTTACAATGTCGAGGTAAGTTCCTGTTATCCCTAATTTTTAAAATGTTTTGAACATAAAGGAATGCTCTACTTTGTTGAATGGTTTTTCTGCGTCTATCAAGATGATCATATGGTTCTTATCTTTAAGTCTATTGATGTTGTGAATAACATTTATTGATTTCCATATATTGAAGCCTCCTTGCATCCCAGGGATGAATTCAAGTTGATCATGGTGCACAATTTTTTTGATGTGCCTTTGTATCCAATTCGCCAGAATTTTAATGAGGATTTTTGCATCTAGGTTCATCAGAGATATTGGTCTGTAGTTTTCTTTCTTTGAGGTGTTTTTGTCTGGTTTCAGAATCTGGGTGATGTTGGCCTCATAGAATGAATTTGGCAGAGCTTCCAGTTTTTCTATTTCCTGAATAACTTGAAAAGTATTGGTATTAATTCTTCTTTAAAGGTTTTGTAATAGTCTGCTGTATACCCATCCGTTCCTGGGCTTTTCTTGGTTGGTAGTCTTTTGATTGCTTCTTTTACTTCATCCATTGATATTGGTCAGTTTAAATTGTGTGTTTCCTCCTGACTCAGTCTGGTCAAATCATATGACTTAAGAAATTTATCGATGTCTTCACTATTTTCTATTTTATTGGAATACAGTTTTTCAAAATAATTTCTAATTTTCTTCTGTATTTATGTAGCATCTGTTGTGATATTGCCTTTTTCATCCCGTATGTTAGTAATTTGAGTTCTCTCTCTTCTTCTCTTCGTTAGCATGGCTAAGGGTCTGTGGATCTTATTTATCTTTTTGAAGAAGCACCTTTTAGTTTTGTTAATTTTTTCAATAGTTTCTTTTGTTTCAATTTCGCTATGATTTTAATTATTTCTTTCCTTCTGCTACATTTTCTGTTGTTTTTCTCTTCTTCTTCTAGGGCTTTGAGATGAAGTGTGAGCTCATTTGTTTGTTTGTTTGTTTTTCTATTTTGAGGAATGACCTCCAGGCGATGAATTTACCTCTTAAAACTTCTTTTCATTGTGTCCCATAGAATCTGATATGTTGTGTCTGTATTTTCATTTATCTCTAAGAATTTTTTGATTTCCTCCTTTATGTCTTCTGTAACCCATTGATCATTCAGTAACATATTCTTCATTTTGCATGTGATGTATGATTTTTTCTTCCTTCTTTATCATTGGTTTCCAGGTTCATTCCATTATGATCACAAAAAAATTCATGGTATTATCTCCACCCCTTTATATTTACTGAGGGTTGCCCTATGGCATAACATATGGTCTATTTTTGAGAAGGATCCATGTGCTGGTGAGAAAAAAGTATATCCACTTGATGATGGTTGATATATTCTATATATGTCAGTTAAGTATAGGGTATTGATTGTGATATTGAGTTCTATAGTTTCTTTATTCAACTTTTGTTTGGAGGATCTGTCCAATGGTGAGAGAGGTGAGTTGAAGTCACCCATAATTATTGTATTGTGGTCTATTTGATTCTTGAACTTGAGGATAAATTGTTTTATGAACGTCGCAGCACCATTATTTGCTGCGTGAATATTGATAATTGTTATGTCTTGTCGGTGAATGGTTTCTTTTAACAGTATATAAAGTCCTTCCTTATCCCTTTGATTAAATTAGTCTTGAGGTCGATTTTATTCGATAGGAGGATGGCCACCCCTGCTTGCTTACGAGGACCGTGTGCATGGTATAAATTTTCCCAATCTTTCACCTTCAGCCTGTGTATGTCTTTTCCATTCAGATGTGTCCCTTGGAGGCAACATATTGTTGGATTTGTTTTTTTTTATTTCAAGTTACAAGCCAATGTCACTTTATTCGAGAGTTTAAGCCATTATCATTTAGAGTTACTATTGATATATGGTTTGTACTGCCAACCATGTTTTTATATATATATTTTTTTAATTAGTTTGATTCTCCATGATTTGCTTTTCCCCTTCCCTCTGTCATTACTGAGGCACTTCTCACTGATGGTTTTCGTTGTTGATTTTCATTTCTTCCTCGTGTAGTGTTTTGCTCAAGATGCTTTGCAATGCTGGTTATCTGGCTGAAATTCTTTTAGCTTTTGTTTATCATGAAATATTTTTATCTCGTTGTCTTATCTTAAGCTTAATTTTGCTGGATACATAATTCTTGGTTGGCATCCATTGTCTTTCAGTGTTTGAAATACGTTGTTCCAGGATCTTCTCACTTCCAGCGTCTATGATGAAAAATCCATTGTTAAACTTTTTGGTTTACCCCTGATTGTAATGATTGTAATCTGCCTCCTTTCTCTGGTAGCTTTTAATATTTTCTCTTTGTTCTGTATATTGGATATTTTTATAACAATGTATCTTGGCATTGGTCTACTGTGATTTTGTGTGCTCGGTGTCCTGTAAGCATCTACAAGTTGTTTATCCGTTTCCATTTTTATTTCTGGAAAGTTTTCTGTAATTATTTCATTCACCAGGTTTCTGATTCCCTTTGTTTTAATCTCTGTACCTTCCTCTATCCATATGACTCATTAGTTTGTTTTTTTTATGTTATCCCATATCTCTTGAATGTTTTCTCATAATTTTTTACAGCATTTCTTTGTTGGCTAGACTTTTTTCAAGATGATATATTTTGTCTTCATTATCTGACATTCTGTCTTCTACTTGCTCTACTCTGTTAGTGATACTCTCAATTGAGTTTTTAATTTGGTTTATCATTTCCTTGATTTCTAGAATTATTGTTTGATTTTTCTAATAATCTCTATCTCCTGATAAAGATGCTTAATTTCTCATTTTATCTGTTTATGTAATTCATTTTCAATGCGTTTTATCACTGTTTGTTTTTGCTGTCTCGTATCCTCTTTAAGGTTCCATTCCATCTGTCTAAGGTATTACTTGAGTTCTTTATATGACCATTTTTTTGATGACTCTAGGTGCTCTTGAATATTTAGGCTGTCCTTCATTGTTCGTACTCCTTTTCTTCCTTGTTTTTATATGCTGCTCATGTTACTTCTTCTTCTGTTTGACTACTGAGTTACTGCTTACTCTTATAAATTTATTTGATGCTTGGGAGGAAAGATATTAGAAGGGAAGGGAGAAGTCACTAAAGAGAATGAGAGTAGGCAGGTAGAATTCAAGGAAGGGGGAATAAGAAAAATGAAAAGAAATTAAAAGACAAAAGAAAAAAATAGAAAATAAAGAAAGAAAGTTTTAAGTAATGATGATGATTAAAAAATTGAAAATTAAAATTTAAAATAATAATAATAATAATAATAAAATTAAAAAATTAAAAAATAAAAACATTTTAAAAAGTTAAAGAACAACAATAACAAAAATGAAAATGAAAGAAAAAAAAACAAATAAAAAAATAATAATAATACATGCAGTCCTAGAGTTCAAATAACTTCTCTTCCAGTAGGTGGAGCTGTGCGCACTGGGCCAAGCTTCTCCTCTCAATAAGTGAGAACCAATCACTGTGCAGCAGCTCTTTCTCCCAGACTGGGCGGGTCTCCAATTCTGAGTGCCTAGGGCTTTCTCTTGTGCTTCCTCAAGCCAGGCCCCACTCACCTGTGATGCTCACCACAATACTGGTTACAAGCCAGGCCTCTGCTCCTGGTAGCCCTGTTTCCATGAACGCCTGGGCACACTCTCCTTGTTTGCCTTCCTCAGACCCTAAGTTTGTAGAGCTTGGGGCTGAGAACCTCCAGCGAATTTGCTTGCCCTTCAGGAGCCATGGCCCCGGTAGGTGGTGTAAGAGACCTCAATTGTCAGCACTGGTGGGAGCGGTAGCAGGGAATTCCACGCCGCGAGTCCCGAGCCAATCTTGATTCCCTAGGTCTGGGTATCGCGCTCCTTGGAGAGCTGGGAGGGGCCATTACGGCAGAGGTGGGAAGGGCCCTTGAGATTTCCCTGCGTTGTTGAGAGATATGGCAATGGGATTAGACACTTGTCGCGCTGGTTTCAATGAAGTTATCTCCTCCGCCTGTGACGTCAGTTCTCTGCCATGGTGGTATCCCATTCAAATGGTGACCGTTCGTTCCCTTTGCTGGGTGACCAATGCACCAGGTGGGTCCTGACTATCTCTCCCAAGCCCCATTTCAATCCTGTGGCCACTGCCTATGAAGGCTCAGTTGGCTTTTAACTCTCAATTCAGAAAGCCCGACCAGTTATTTCAGCGGGAATGTTAGTGCTGAGTCACAAAAACCAGACGAATCTAAGCTTGAATGCAGCCAATCCGGGCTTTGTGTGCGTTCTGAGGGGCCCAGACTGTTCACCCCAGATTCACAACAGGTCAATATTGCCTAGTGATTCTGAGCAAACAGCATTTAGACAGTTTACGACTCCCTATGCCCGCATAGCTAAAGAGATCAGAGACTTGATTTCTCCATGCCTGCCTTCATAATGGATCTCCTGTATTGCTACTTTTTAATATCTGTGCTTTTGCGTGTAAGTGTATATATATATATACTCTTTAGATTTTTCAAAATATGAAATATATGTGTCTTAATATGCACTCCCTAAATTCATTCATATTCATATCTGTGGATTTATAATCAACTTTCCACAAGATTATTTTCAGAAATAATCATCCACCTGAAATACATATTGTTTCCTAGTACTGAAAACTAAATTCAGTGAATGGTGCATACAAACCCTAATATTTCTACAGTTACTTAGCCAGTTTAAAATCAATGGAAGTTGATTTCTAGGGGACATGATGTGTATTTTGACTTTCATTTTTATTCAACACTTGTACGTTACTATGTCTTCAGTTTATGCACATCATGGGATATATATTTCAGTCACAAATTAGAAAATTTATAGGCATTTGTTTCACGATCAATCACTTCCTGATTCAGAACACATGTATCCCTCCATGTTTCTTGACTGGTCTTTTCATGAGACTTCTTTCCAAACACATTATTTTTGTTTAACATCATCACGTATAAAGCAAAACTCAAACACCATTCTTCATAAACCATAATCCTAATATTACCATTAGATATATAACTGGTTGGAATGAATGAATGTATATCAATATAAGATTTCTCATATATTCTCACATATCAATTCAATCCATTATTTAAAGTGGAATCAGTTACGTTATTTATTCATAGTATGGTCTATTCATGCATTATCTCTATATTAATAGACACAGGGTACACCTCTTTGTACCCCTAATACTAATGTATACGTCTTCAAAATATTGCCCCCAAAAATGGTGAAAGAAATACTCATGTCACCTGATCTACATAAACATTTTATCACAGTAATATTCTGAACAAAAAAAAAAACATAAAAATGTAACACTTATGATTGTACAAAAGCCTAAAAGGAAAGTGAACGTGGATAACTAATAACATCCATGTCCAGGTTGCCTAATGCTCTCAAATGTCATTCCCATTCGTGACGACATATTTGTTTTTTCCTATGATTATGTATTCAAACTCTACCCTGTTGAAAATGTCTAATCCTATGACTCACTTTATACTTTGCCTGATTTCGTAATGTCTCCATTGACACCTGCTTTCCTACACATTTTCCCCAGTTCATCATTGTGACTAACTCTTCACATGTGCTGACATTTACATTCACTCTCCCAATGAAACCCTATTGCTAAAGAAGCTTTTTATTCCAAATCATATACTCACTCTTCTTCCTAAACCTACTGACTATCTTCCTAATCCTACTGACTATCCCTTTTTGACTGGATGTTCTCTTCTACATTCAATCATCCAAGGTACAAGGTCCTATGCCACTGTATTTCGATTTAACTGAGACAATTGTACAGAACATAATTCAACACTAAGTATCAAAATCAAGGGCTCAATGCCCTTCTGGGCTTCAAATCCTTCTTAGATTCCCGTTTTCATACATATATTTCACCTATATATTCTTATAAATATCGCAGGTTCCCAATCTCATTATTCATCCTGCAGAATGATTCCTAACCCAAATCGAACATATTATTAACCCTAACCATACACTAACTTTGCAGGAGAGCAGGAACAGTGTGTGTATTAAACTACAGGAATCTAGGGGATGTTCACCTGCTGAGAAACTCAAATGTTCATGCAGAAGTGATCCCTGGTGAAGATGAAGGCAGCTATGAATTACCTCAGAAAGCAAAAGTCATCTTCCATGGCAATCATCCTGGTCAGGATGAAGGGTTGTGTCTGAATCAATCTCTCTCTTCTTAATGTATAGAACATGGACCAAACCAGTCCTGTGTGGAAGCTGTTCCCGGGTGCTTACGGTTGATATAACATTCTAACTAGAGAAAGTGTCCCATGAAAATCAGGGCAGCCTCCACCTCATAGTATTTTGGAAGCAACGGTTAGGACAAAGTGGTTGCCAAGGCAGTGACATAATTCAGATCCTGAAGGAAGTGATCTCAACTCACTTCCTTGGTGATGGAACTCTCTGAACTTGAAATCCAGGAAGCCAGGCACCCAGAGACAGTCTCTGTCCTAGTCCCAGTGGTCTGACATGTTTGGATTTACCAAGGACAGAGTCAGTCTTTCTTGGTACCTACAGATGTGAGGAAGGCCAAATGCCAGGAAACCTCTGAAGAGGGGCTTTTCCTGAGAAGGCAGGTAGTGCCTCACCGCTGGCTCTTGAGAACTTCACAGAGTTGGCCAAGCAGACATGATCTGAGACAGGAGAGGTCATTTTGGAGGAACATAGTATGGCTCACTAGTCAGAGGATACTCCGGGGAGTCACAGACCTACTAGGGAGAAGGAGGTGCCTTTGTGGGTGTGGGTGTGAGTTTGTGGTTTTGTCTCATGTTCTGAGGATAGGTAGGAAAGGCGGTTTGTTTGGTATGGAGTGGAATATTTGTATTAAGTCCTTTGACAAGGCGAGTGTTCCTATGTGTGTGTGTATCCCACTGAGTCCATTGTTGTAGACATTAGAAAAGACAATGCATCAATGGATGTGTTCTGTCTAGTAGAAAGCTTCCCAGCATTCATCCTGCCCAATTCATGAGTGGACTCTGGCTTGCCTTATGGATGGGCAACACCTACAAGCTTCCTAATTTCCTGTTTTCTCTCTCAATTCTGGCGACTCTCCAGAATAGTATCATGGTTTTGTGTCCAAGATTTGTACCGCCTCCAAGACCTGTGACATTGCTATGTACTGGAAGCTGAAGGAAATGGCTAGCATCTCAGAAATCTCAGATATCGGTTGACCAGGAAAGTCTCAGTGGAAAAACCCTGCTTTGGTCCTTCTGCTTACCTATTGTTCTGTTGAACGTCAGGAAGTTCTTTGCCTCAAGCCACCACTTTGTGAAGCCTGAAGAAAAGAGTTTTCAAATGGAAATGAAAGGGCATCACCTGTGGCTCTTTGCTTAATTGCTTAGGATTGGGATATGTCTGAATCAGCCTGTTGGCCCTGTGTGAGGCTGTGGCTTAGATTCTCAGCACCTGATGGATCTAAAGATAGATCCCATGCGTGCATCCAAAACCAAAATGGCAAAAAGATCAGATATTGTTGATGAACTCTCTTGCCTTCCTCTGGTAGGTTCCTGATATTCATCAAGTGAGAATAGGGATCCTTTGGGTCAAATGAGTTCTTCAAAGCCCTGCAGAGGCTAGGCCATAGGTGCTTGATTTTCATGACTCCAATTCACTTAAAGAATCTAAACCCGAAAGCTAGAAGGCCTCAAGTTGGAGAAGCCAAGCAATATTAAAGGCAGGCCTATTTGATCACTCCTGGTTCACAGGAAGAGAGTCCAGGCCACCCTGACTTTAGGCAAATGAGGGGCAGGGAGCTTATTTTAGACACTGTCGTGGGCTGCGTCCCTTATGGAAACCTCCAGCCAGAGGATATGATGAGTGTCTATATGGAAGAAGATGAGGGCCATGTGAGAGTGTTTGGTTTTAATTGTGGACATATGTCTGGCGGTTGGAAGAGATCACTGGGTCCACCTAGGCTTGCACTCTGGTGTGATTCCCCTTAGAGACTGAGTTCTATTACTGATCTCAGAGAATTATTGCCAGGAATTGTGTTGGAATTTTAGATGGCCATGCCTGAGAGTTGTCCTTGGAAAGTGACATCTAGGCCCAAGGTGACTTTCCACAGAGCACAGGGAATCTCAGCCAGGATATCACATGATATTATTCTTAAAGACTTGGCAGCCATATTTGAGAGTCAAAACACACATGGAACATACATTGTAGACCTCAATGGGCCTGGCTTAATCTGACTTTTGGCCACTTTTGGAAGCCTTGCCTGTAAGAATTCTGCAGAGTTTTCATTGAAATGAGCTTCCTCACCATTTAATGGTTTCTGAGTGAATTGAAATCCACAGTGCCTCCAACTTCATCCTTGAAAATTGGCTAGATCAATACCATGAAATTTTTGAAATTCCCATGACCGGGTAGCTCTGGAGAACATTTGAATGTCCTGTTGCTGATCATGAGTATACAAGACAGTGCCTTGATTGACTGGGTTTTATGAAAATGGTGTTTAACAGAGATGCCAGTAAGTTGGATCCTGCTGAGTAGTTGTACTAGAGTAGTGGATGGCAGGTGTGTAATAAAACATCTGTGGTGGGGGCATGTGGATCTGCCATTGGCTTCCAAATGGATTGTGACTGACATTTTGCAGCCAGTAGACCCTTATATGTAAAAGCATATTGTTATATGGAGAGGTTTTAGGGCAATGTTCAGAATCAGGTTGCTATGGAAAATGGGGCAAGCTATGTCGGATAGAAGCCTGGTTGGTGCATTCTCCTGACGAACCTGACCCACCACACTTGACAGAACTCACTTCAGCACTGTGTCCCAGTTGAAATCCTTGTATTTCATGAAGCAAATACCAAACTCCCAGTGCAGCAGCAAGAAATACCACGAATAGTGGAGGATGACCAAATGGAATTACAGTCCACAAGGGGAGACATTTAGACCGCAGTGGCCACAGGTTACCTACAAATAGAAAATTCAGCACTGCTGCCTCATGTTCATTGGAAAATAAGAATCCATGTCATCCAGATCACATAGATGAAGACTCAGCTATGATGGTCTCACAACAAATGAAACTAATGCTCCTGACAACAGCATATATTTCATTGCCCAACCTCAGAGGCAGTTTCTCCAGATATTAGGCTGGCAGAACTTCATGTTTGTGGAGTTTTTACCCTGTCCCTTACTTTTGGAAACTCCTCTACCACCTGCAAATTTGTGAACTCCTGAGCATTTTTCATTCTACATATGTATTCACAGATTTTCTAACTCTTCTCCTCTAATTGTGTCTCATGTGGGGCGAAGTTAATGTCAAGGCATTGTGCTGAATGAGAGTGGGAATTTTTTGTGTAGCACATATTTGCATACACATTGGATACATTTTCCAATTTTCCATTCAAAATACTGAATCCCTGACACTAACACATACCCTACTAGACTTTGACTTCTAATCCTAATATGGTGGAGAAAAATAACCCAAACAGAATAGAAATACAAGAGGTTCACAGGAGGCATGGTGTATAGTTGGACTTGCCTTTCGTATGATAAATGGTAGGTGTTATAAATCTAGCGAATTTTAATTGAAATAGTTCTCCATGTGTTTTAAAAGTTAACAAATATGTGAATAACTGTCTCCCTTTCTCTGTAGCCCATTCATCACATGTATTTTCATATGCACATTTAGAATTCTACCTGGTATCACTCGTACATTTTGTGAGGTGGCTGGCTTGGCAGATGAAAATTGTGAGAAGAGATCACTCCTACTAAACGCTGTTGGAACTGAAAATACAACATATGAGTGAGCTTCTTAGTTGAACAACATAAATCCATGTTCATTAAAATGAATATTTTTGGATCTGTGGATGATATATTATTTCATGGTGAATTTCGATTGGCATACATAATGCTACTTTTTAATGTCTGTGAGTGTATATATATATATATATATATATATATATATATATATATATTCACTCTCCAGATTTTTCAAAATATGAAGTATATTTTTCTTATTATACACTCCCTAAATTCATTCATATTCATGTATGTGGATTTATAATCATGTTTTCACAAGAATATTCTCAGAAATATTCATCCACCTGAAATACATATTTGTTTCTTAGTACTGAAAACTAACTTCGGGGGATCATATGATGGTGGTGAAGGGAGTGCATCACCCCCATGTACCGCGTCACTGTGCGGGAGAATGACGAGTTATAACGGCTAAAATATATCTTGTTAGAAATTTCCAGCAAAATTGGGGTGCTCCAAAACCTAGTGGACATATTTCCATCTCACAAGGATCAGCTACGCGAGCTCAAACACGAGTGATTTGTCCGCATGAAGCGTCATGCTGCTTATTCAGGAAATCGGTCTGTGGCTAGAGTCTGCGGCGCGCACTGGGAAACGAAGAGATAGCAATGCAAATATACAGCGGTGTGGATTCTGTGGGCTCCTGCCAGGTATGCAATCACTGTGCTAAGTGCTGAATTCTTTGTTTGAGATGGCGAAGGATGCGGTCCAATTCAGTTCTCCACACCGGTCAGACCACAGAGGAAGCCAGCGGCCACTATCTTGGAGAGCTGATGTCACCATCCCTGTTTTTGACTGATCGAAGCTCATTCAGCTATAGAACAGGTAATTTCAGGATGCCATTCACCTTTGTGTTGCAGACAAATTACTCAGGCTCAGTGCTAAAGAACCTGCAGAAACTCTGTCTTGGAGCCTGCTCCTATTAGAACATACACAAAGCCCAGAGCGGCCGAATTCCACCTCTCGGAACTGATCTGGCCCAGGGCTAAAGAACCCGCGGAAACTGCTTCTCGGTCCGGGTCTTGCTGAATACTGTGGAGGTAAATATCAACCGAGCCTTCATAGGCAGTGGCAACAGGATTGAGACACGGCTTGTGAGGGCCGGTCAGGACTCACTCATTGCTTTGGTCACCCAGAAAAGGGAACAAAATGCTGCCTTTCACATGGGATACCAACATGGCAAATTTCTGATGTCATCAGAAAGCAGCAGAGGAGATAACTTCATTGATACCAGCAGTGACAGAAACAGTTGGTCTCCTGGTGAAGAAAGTGAGTCACAAACACCCGGGTCTCTCTCACTTTGTCATCAAGCCAGAGGGGCAGAGCAGAGCAGCTGCCCGCGACTGGAACAGACCCAGTGACACACCTGCATGGTAGTTACGTCAACCCAATTGGAGTAGAGGCAGAACAGAGCCGCCGCCCGTGCACAGAACAGGCCCAGCGACCCGCAGGTGTGGTAGTCACGTCACCCCAATTGGAGTAGTTGCAGAGCAGAGTCTTCTCCCACGCCTAGTAAAATCCCAGTGGGTCACCAGCATGGTACTCACATCACCCCAATAGGAGTAGGGGCAGAGCAGAGCCTTCGCCCACGCACAGAACAGGCACAGCAACCTGCCGGCATGGTAGTCACGACACACCAATTGGAGTAGGGGCAGAGCAGCGCCACCACCCGCGCCCGCAAGGTAGCAGACCTGCACCTGACCAGAAGAAGAGGCCCAGCGGCTGGCTGGCGCGGCAGACACTTTACCATATTTGGAGTAGGGGCAGAACAGATCTGTAGCCCGTGCTCACAAGGAAGGCAGACCTGCGACCAACCGGCGGACCAGGCACAGCGGCCCGCCGGCGTGGTAGTCACATCACCCCAATTGGAGTAGGAGTAGAGCAGTGCCGCCGCCCACGCCTGCAAGGTAGGCAGACCTGCGACTGATTGGCAGAACACCACAGGGGTCCACGGGAGTGGTAGACACGTCACACCAATTGGAGGAAAAAATAAATAAAATGGACAGACCCCTAGCCATGCTAACGATGAGGAGAGAGAACTCAAATTACTATCATACGGGATGAAAAAGGCAATATCACAACAGATATTTCAGAAATACAGAAGATAATCAGAAATTACTTTAAATCCTTATACTCTAAAATAATAGAAGATAGTGAAGGCATCAAAAAATTTCTTAAGTCATATGATCTGACCAGAGTGAGTTAGGAGGATATAGACAACCTAAACATACCAATATCAATTGAGAAAATAAAAAAAAAAAAAAACCATCCAAAGATTACCAACTAAGAAAATCTCAGGACCGTATGGGTATACAGCAGAGTTTTACAATACCTTTAAATATGAACTAATACCAATACTTTTAAAGCTATTTCAGAAAATTGAAAAAGAGGGAGATCTTCCAAATTCATTCTACGAGGCCAATATCACCCTGATTCCTACACCAGATAGACACTTCAAAGAAAGAAGACTAAAGACCGATATCTCTAATGAACCTAAATGCAAAAATCTTAAATTAAATTCTGGCAAATCAGATACAAAAACATATCAAAAAAATGTGCACCATGATCAAGTAGGATTCATCCCTGGGATGCAAGGAGGGTTCAATATATGAAAATCAATAAATGTTATTCACCACATCAATAGACTTAAAATAAAAACCATATTATCATCTAGATAGATGCAGAAAAAGCATTCGACAAAGTACAGCATCCCTTTATCTTCAAAACTCTCGAAAAACTAGGAATAACAGGAACATTCCTCAACATTGTAAAAGCAATCTATGCTAAACCGCAGGCTAGCATCATTCTGAATGGAGAAAAATTGAAGACATTCCCTCTAAAATCTGGAACAAGACAGGGATGCCTGCTCTCACCACTTTTGTTCAATATAGTTATCAAAAGACTGGCCAGAGCAATTAGACAGATGAAAGAAATTAAAGGCATATAAATAGGAAAAGAATAACTTAAATTATCACTATTGCAGATGACATGATTCTATACCTAGCAGACCCAAAATGTTCTACAAAGAAACTAATAGAGCTAATAAATGAATTCAGCAAAGTGGCAGGATATAAAATCAACACGCATAAATCAAAGGCATTCCTGTATATCAGTGACAAATCCTCTGAAATGGAAATGAGGACAACCACTCCATTCACAATATCCTAAAAAAAAAAAATGGGAATCAACCTAACAAAAGAGGTGAAAGTCTTATACAATGAAAACTACAGAACCCTAAAGAGAGAAATAGAAGATCTTAGAAGATGTAAAAATATACCCTGTTCATGGATAGGCAGAACTAACATCATCAAAATGGCGATATTACCAAAAGTTCTCTATAGGTTTAATCCAATGCCAATCAAAATCCCAAAGGCATTTCTTGTAGAAATAGAGAAAGCAATCATGAAATTCATATGAAAAAATAAAAGACCCAGAATTGCAAAACAATGATAAGCAGGAAGTGTGAATCAGGCGGTATAGCGATACCAGACTTCAAACTATACTACAGAGCAATAGTAACAAAAATAGCATGGTACTGGTACCAAAACAGGCAGGTGGACCAATGGTACAGAATAGAGGACACAGAAACCAATCAACAAAACTACAACTATCTTATATTTGATAAAGGAGCTAAAAGCATGCAATGGAGGAAGGATAGCATCTTCAACAAATGGTGTTGGGAAAACTGAAAATCCATATATAACAAAATGAAACTGAATCCCTTTTTCTCACCATGCACAAAAGTTAACTCAAAATGAATCAAGGACCTTGATATCAAATCAGAGACACACTGTCTGATAGAAGAAAAATTTGGTTACGATGTACATACTGTGGGGTTGGGCTCCAAATTCCTCAATAGGACACCTATAGTACAAGAGTTAATAACTAGAATCAACAAATGGGACTTACTCAACTAAAAAAGTTTTTTCTCAGCAAAAGAAACAATAAGAGGTAAATAGGGAGCCTACATACTGGAAAGAAATCTTTACTACTCACACTTCAGATAGAGCCCTAATATCCAGAGTATACAAAGAACTCAAAAAATTAGACAATAAGATAACAAATAACCGAATCAACAAATGGGCCAAGGACCTCAACAGACACTTCACAGATGAGGACATACAATCAATCAACAAGTACATGAAAAAATGCTCACCATCTCCAGCAGTCAGAGAAATGCAAATCAAAACCACCCTAAGATACCATCTCACTCCAGTAAGATTAGCAGCCATTATGAAGTCAAACAACAAGAAGTGCTGGCAAGGATGTGGGAAAAGAGGTACACTTGTACATTGCTGGTGGGACTGCAAATTGGTGCAGCCAATTTGGAAAGCAGTATGGAGATTTCTTGGAAAGCTTGGAATGGAACCACCATTTGACCCAGCTATTTCCCTTCTTGGTCAATTCACTAAAGACCTAAAAAGAGCATGCTACAGGGACACTGCTACATCAATGTTCATAGCAGCACAATTCACAACAGCAAGACTGTGGAACCAACTTAGATGCCCTTCAATAGAAGAATGGATAAAAAAATGTGGCATTTATACACAATGGATTATTACTTTGCATTGAAAAATAAAAAATCATAGAATTTGCAGGGAAATGGATTGCATTAGACTAGATTATGCTAAGTGAAGCTACACAATTCCTATAAAACAAATGCCAAATGTCATCTTTGATATAAGGAGAGTAACTAAGAACAGATAGGGATGAAGAGCATGACAAGATGATTAACATTAAACTGGGATGAGAGGAGCAAGGGAGGGAGAAGGGAAATTGCATGGAATTGGAAGGAGACCCTCTGGGTTATACAAAATTACATACAAGAGGAATTGAGGGGAAAGGGAAAAATAATACAAGGGGGAGAAATTTATTACAGTAGAGGGAGTAGAGAGAGAAGTGGGGAGGGGCGGGGAGGCCAGGGGGAATAGTAGAGGATACGAAAGGCAGCAGAATACAACAGACACTAGTATGGCAATATGTGAATCAATGGATGTGTAACTGATGTGATTCTGCAATCTGTATACAGGGTAAAAATGGGAGTTCATAACCCACTTGAATCAAAGTGTGAAATATGATATATCAAGAACTATGTAATGTTTTGAACAACCATAAATAAAAATAAAAAAAAAAAAACTCTCTTTGGTGAATAATGCATGCAATTCTAATATTTCTACAGTAACTGACCCAGTTTAACATCAATGCAAGTAGATTCCTATTGGACATGATGTGTATTTTGACGTTCACTTTTATTCAACACTGGTACATTACTATTTCATCAGTTTATGCACATAACAGGATATATATTTCATTCACAATTTAGAAAATTTATAGGCACTTGTTTCACTTTCAATCACTTCCTGCTTCAGAACACATGAATTCCTCCATATTTCTTGATTGGTCTTTTTATGAGACTTTTTTCCAATCATATTATTTTCGATTTCCATAATCACTTTTGAAACAAAACTCACACACACTTCATGATAAACAATAACCCTATGATTACCATTAGATATATAACTGGTTGGAGTGAATGATTGTATGTCAATATATGATTTCCTATATATTTTCAGATATCAATTCAATCCATTATTTAAAGTGGAACCAGTTATAATATTTATTCACAGTATGGTCTATTCATGCATTATCTCTATATTCAAAGACACAGGGTACACCACTTTGTTCCCCCAATACTAATTTATATGTCTTCAAATATTGCTCCCAGTAATGGTGGAAGAAATACTCATGTCATATGATCTACATACACATTTGATCACAATATTTTTCTGGGCACAAAATGCAAAGATCACACTTATGATTGTACCAAATCCTAAATGGAAAGTGAGCATGGATTACTAAAACGATAAATGTCCAGGTTGCCTAATGCTTTCAAATGTCATTCCTATTGGTGACGACATATTTGTTTCTTCCTAAGATTATGTATTCAATCTCAACCCTATTGAAAATTTCTAATCCTATCACTCACTGTATAATTGCCTCATTTCATAATGTCTGTATTGATATTTTCCTTTTTACATATTTTCCCCAGTTCATCATGTGACTGACTCTTCACATGAGCTGAAATTTACATTCACTCTATAACAAAAACCCTATTGCTACAGAACTTTTGCCCCAAATCCTATACTCACTCTATTTCCTAAACCTACTGACTACCTTCCTAATCCCACTGACTATCTCAATTTGAGTGGATGTTCTCTTCTAAAATCAATCATCCAAGGTGTAAGGTCCTATGCCATTGATTATCGATTTATCTGAGACATCTGTGCAGAACGTAATTATAAGCTAAGTATCCCAATCAAGGGCCTAATGCCCTTCTGGGCTTCAAATCTTACCTAGATTTCTGTTTCCATACTTATATTTCACCTCTATAATCTTATAAATATCGCAGGTTCCCAATACTATTAATCATCCTTCGCAATGATTCGTAACCCAAATCGAACATGTTATTAACCCTAACCATACACTCTTACCTTAATCTAACTTTGCAGAAGAGCAGGGACAGAGTTCGTCTTACAATACAGGAATGTAGGGTATCTTCCTCCTGCTGAGAACCTCAAATGTCCATGCAGACTTGATCCCTGGAGAAGATGTAGGCATCTATGAAGGACCTGAGAGAGCAAATGTCATCTTCCATCTCAAACAACCTTCCCAGGATGAAGGGTTGTGTCTGAATAAGCCTCTCTCTTGTTAATGTAGAGAAGATAGACCAAACCAGGCATGTGTGAAGAGCTGTTCCGGGGTCCCTATGGTTGATATACCATTCTAACTTGTAAAAGTGTCACAGGAAGAAAGGGCAGCCTCCATCTCATAGGAGTATTGTAAGCAACAGTTAGGACAAAGTGGTTGCCAAGGCAATGACCTCAAAGAATTCCTGAAGGAAGTAATCTCACCTCACTTCCTTGGTGATGGAACTCTCTGAACTTGGAATCCGGGAAGCCAGGCACCCAGAGCAAGTCTCAGTCCCAGTCCCAGTGGTCGTATTTTTTGGATTTACCAAGGACAGAGTCAGTCTTTCTTGGTACCTACTGAGGTGAGGATGAACAAATGTCAGGAAAGCTCTAAAGAGGGGCCTTTCCTGAGAAAGCAGGTAGTGGCTCACCGCTGGCTAGTGACAACTTCACAGATTTGGCCAAGGAGACCATATGTGACACAGGACAGGCGATTTCATCAGAACATAGTTTGGCCCACCAGTCAGAGGACACTCCCAATAGTCACAGACCTACTTGGGGGAAGGAGCTTCCTTTGTGTGTGTGGGTGTGGGTTTGAGATTTTGTCTCATGTTCTGAGAATAGGTAGGAAAGGCGGTTTGTTTGGTTTGGAGTGAACTGTTTCTGGTAAGTCGTTTGACAAGGCCAGTGTTTCTTTGTCTGTGTATCCCACTGTGTCCGTGGTTTTAGATATTAGAAAAGAGAATGAATCATTGGATGTGTCCTGTCTAGACTCAACTTGCCCAATTTATGAATGGACTGCAGCTTCACTTATGGGTGGACAACTCCAACAATCTTCCTAAGTTCCGGTTTTCTTCCTGAATTCTGGCCACTCTCCAGAATAGGCTCATGGTTTTGTGTCCAAAATATGTACCACCTCCAAGCTCTGTGACATGGCCATGTACTGGATAGCTGAAAGAAATGGGAGCATCTCAGAAAACTCAGATATCAGTTTGACCAGGAAATTCTAAGTGAAGAAACCCTGCTTTGGGCCTTTTGCTCATCAATTGTTCTGTTGCCCTGAATGTCAGGAAGGCCTTTGCCTCAGGCCAAACCATTGTAGAGCCTAAAGAAACAGTTTTCAAATGGAAATGAAAGGGCATCACCTGTGGCTCTTTGCTTAATTGCTTTGGAAAGGGATGTGTCTAAATCAGTCTTTTGGCCCTGTGTGAGACTGTGGCTTAGATTCTCAGCACCTGATGGATCTAAAGAAGGATCCCATGTGTGCATCCAAAACCAAAATGGACAAAAGAGCAGTCAGTGTGGATGAAGTCTCTCGCATTCCTCTGTAAGTGTCCTGTTCTCCATCATGTGAGAACAGTGATCATTTGGTTCAAATGTGTTCCTCAAAACCCTGCAGAGGCTAGCCCATAAGTGCTTGGTTTTTCTCAAGACTCCAATTCACATAAAGAATCTAAAACACACAGTCAGTAGGCCTCAAATTGGAGAAGCAGTGCCATATTAATGGCAGGCCTATTTGATCACTCTTGGTTCACTGGAAGGATGTCCTGGCCACCCTGATTTTAGGCAAAAGAGGGGCAAGGGAGGTTATATTGGACACTGTCTTGGGCTGCACCCCTCATGGAAAACTCCAGCCAGAGGTTATGATGATTGTGTAAATGGAAGAAGATGAGTGCCATGTGGAAGTGTTTTGGATTTAATTGTGGATATTTGTGTGACAGTTGGAAGACATAACAAGGTCTACCTGGGCTTGAACTCTGGTGTGATTCCCCTTATAGACTGAGTTCAGGAACTGATCTCAAGAAGTATTGCCATGTATTGTGTTGTGATTTAAGAGGCCATGTATGAGAGTCACCCTTGGAAACTGAGATCTAGCCCCAGAGTGGCTTTCCACAGAGCTCTGGGAATTTCAGCCAAGATATCACATGATTTCATTCGAAAGACTTGGCAGCCATAGTTGAGAGTGAAAACACACATGGACCTCATATTGTAGACCTCAATGGGCCTGGCTTAATGTGACCTTTTGGCCATTCTTTGGGAAGCCTTGCCTGTGAGGGTTCTCCAGAGCTTTCATTGAAATAATCTTGCTCACCATTTACTGGTTCCTGAATGAATTGAAACCCACAGTGCCTCCAACTTCATCCTTGAAAAATGTCTAAATAAATACCATGAAATTTTTGAAATTCCCATAACCAGGTGGCACTGGAGAACCTTTGGATATCCTGTTGCTGATCATGGATGTACCAGACAGTGCCTTGCTTGACTGGGTTTCATGAAAATGGTGTAGAACAGAGGTGCCAGAAAGTTGCAGCCTGCTGAGAAGTGGGCCTAGATCTTTGGTGGGCAGGAGTGTGATAAAACATGTCTGTTGGAGCAATGTGGATCTTCCATTGGCTTCCAAATGGCTTGTGGATTACATGAAGCAGCCAGCAGACCCTTGTAATTAAAGGCATCTTGTTATATGAAGAGGATTCAGGGCAATGTTCAGAATCAGGTTGCTATGGACAAGGATGCAATGTGGCAAGCTTTGAGGGATAGAAGCGTGGTTGGTGGGTTCTTCTGCAGACTCTGAACCACCGCACATGGCAGAACTCCCTCCAGCACTGTGTCTCAGTTGAACTCCTTGAATTTCATGAAGCAAATACCAAACTCCCAGTTCAGCAGCAAAAACCCCACAAAAAGTGGAGGAGGACCAAATGGCTTCACAGTCCAACGGGGAGACACTTAGCCCCCAGAGGCCACAGTTTACCTAAAAAGAAGAAAATCAACACTGCTACCTCATGTTCATTAGAAAATAAGATACCATGTCCTCCACGTCACATAGAGGCAGACCCAGCTTTGATGGTCTCACTACAAAGGAAGCCAATTCTCCTGACAACAACATAATTTTCACGTTCCCAAACTCAGAGGCAGTTGCTCTAAAAGTTTTAGGCCAGCAGAGCTCCATGTTTGTGGAGTGTTTTCCCTGTCCCTTACTTTTGGAAACTCCTCTACAACCTCCAAGGTTGTGAACTCCTGAGCATTTTCCATTCCAGATATGTATTCACTGATTTTCTATCTATTCTCCTCTAACTGTGTCTTACTTGGGGTGAAGGTAATTTCAAGGCATTGTTCTGGATGAGAGTGGGAGGATATTTGTGCAGCATATATTTGCATACAAATTGGATTCAATTTCCAATTTTCCTTTTGAAATACTGAATCCCTGACACTAACCCATACCTACTAGACTCAGACAACTCATCCTAATATGATAGAGAAAAATAACACAAACCTATAGAAATACAAGCAGTTCATTGGAGGCATGTTGTATAGTTGGACTTGCATTTTGCATTATACAAGGTAGGAGTTATAAATCTGGTCAATGTTTAATAGAAAAAGATCTCCATGTGTTTTTAAAGTTAACAAATATGAGAATTCATGTTTCCCTTTCTCTTTAGCCTATTCACACTTGTATATTTATATGCATATATAGAATCCTACCAGGTATCACACGTACATCTTTGTGAGGTGGCTGACTTGGCAGATACAAATTGTGAGAAGAGATCACTCCTCCTAAACGCTGTTGGAACTGAAAATTCAACCTATAGGGAGCGTCCTAGTAGAACAACATTATACATAAACTCATGTTCAGTAAAATAAACATTTTTGCATCTGTGGATGATATATATTTACTGATGAATTTCGATTGGCATTTATATTGCTACTTTTTAATGTCTGTGAGTGTTTTTTATTTGTGTGTGTGTGTGTGTGTGTGTGTATACACTCTCCAGATTTTTCAAAATATGAAATATATGTGTCTAATATACACTCTCTAAATTCATTCATGTTCATGTATGTAGATTTTTAATCAACATTTCACAAGATTATTCTCAGAAATATTCATCCACCTGAAATACATATTTGTTTCCTAGTACTGAAAACTAACTTCAGGGAATGATGCATACAAATCCTAATTATTCTACAGTAACTGACCCAGTTTAACATCAATGCAAGTAGATTCCTATGGGACATGATATGTAATTCTTTATTCATTTGTATTCGACACTGGTACATTATTATTTCTTCAGTTTTTGCACATCATAGGATATACATTTCATCCACAAGTTCACAAATTTATAGGCATTTGTTTCAAATTTAATCACTTTTTGCTTCAGAACACATGTATTGTCAGGGTTTCTTTACTGGTATTTTCATGAGTCTTCTTTCCAAACACATTATTTTCGATTTCCAAAGTCACTTTTGAAGCAAAACTCACACACTCTTCATGATAAACCAAAACACGAATATTACCATTAGATGTATAACTGCTTGGAATGAATGATTGTATATCAATATACAATTTCCTGTAATTTTTCAGATATTAGATCAATTCATTTTTTAAAGTTGAAAAAAGTTATATTATTTATTCACATTAGGGTCTATTCATGCTTTATCTCTATATTCATAGACACAGGGTACACCTCTTTGTACCCCCGATTCTAATTTTACATCTTCAATATATTGCTCGCAGAAATGCTGGAAGACATACTCAGGTCACCTGATGTACATATACATTTAATAAAAGTAATATTCTGGACAAAAAAATGTAAAGGTCACATTTATGATTGTACCAAAGCCTAAATGTAAAGTGTACATGGATTACTAAAAACATCCATGTCCAGGTTGCCTAATGCTGTCAATTGTCAATCCTATTGGTGACTACATATTTGTTTCTTCCTAATTTATATATTCAAACTCAACCCTGTTGAAAATGTCTAATCCTATCACTCACTTTATACTTTGCCTGATTTCATAATGTTTCTATTGATATCTGCTTTTTTACATATTTTCCCAAGTTGATCCTAGTGACTGACACTTCATATGTGCTGACATTTACATTCACTCTATAATCGAAACCCTATTGCTAAAGAACTTTTGGTCCAAATCCTATACTCACTCTTCTTTCTAAACCTACCGACTATCTTCCTAATCCTACCGACTATCCCTTTTTGATTGGATGTTCTCTTCTACATTCAATCATCCAATGTAAAAGGTCCTATGCCATTGTATATCGAATTATCTGAGACAACCTTGCAGAGCATAATTCAAAGCTAAGTATCCCAATCAAGGGAAAAACCCTTCTGGGCTTCAAATCATACCTAGATTTCTGTTTTCATACTTATATTTCACCAGATCTTAGAGAAGACGGACCATTTCAGGGGAACATAGTATGGCTCACCTGTCAGAGGACAATCTGGATAGTCACAGACCTAATTGGGGGAAGGAGGTGCCTTTGTAGGAGTGGGTATGGGTTTATTGTTTTGTCTCATGTTCTGAGAATAGATGGGAAAGGCGGTTAGTTTGGTTTGGAGTGGACAGTTTCTAGTAAGTCATTTGACAAGGCAAGTGTTTCTATGTCTGTGTATCCCACTGTGTCCGTTGTTGTAGATATTGGAAAAGAGAATGCATTAATGAATGTGTACTGTCTAGTGTAAATCTTCCCATAATTCAACCTGCCCAATATATGAATGGAGTGCAGCTTGTCTTTTTGATGTGCAACACCTGCTATCTTTCTAAGTTGCTGTTTTCTTCCTGAATTCTGGCCACTATCCAGAATAGGCTCATGGATTTGTGTCCAAAATATGTACCACCTCCAAACTCTGTGACATGGCCATGTACTGGATAGCTGAAGAGAATGGCGAGCATCTCAGAAAACGCAGATATCAGTGTGACCAGGAAAGTCTCAGTGGAGAAACCCTGCTTTGGGCCTTTTGCTTACTTATTGTTGTTTTGCACTGAATGTCAGGAAGTTCTTTGCCTCAATCCACCACTTTGTGAAGCCTGAAGTAAAAAGTTTTCTAATGGAAATGAATGTCATCACCTGTGGCTCTTTGCTTAATTGCTTTGGGAAGGGATGTGTCTGAATTAGTCTCTTGGCCATGTTTGTGTCTATGACTTAGATTCTCAGCACCTGATGGATCTAAAGAATGGTCCCATGTGTGCGTCCAAAACCATAATGGCAAAAAAAAAAAAAAAATCATTCATTATGGATGAAGTCTCTTGCCTTCCTCTGTTAATTTCCTGAACTCCATCAAGTGAGAATAGAGATTCTTTGGGTCAAATGAGTTCTTCAATTCCCTGCAGAGGTGCTTGGGTTTTCGCATAACTCCAAATCACATAAAGAATTGATACCTGAAATCAGTAGGCGTCAAATTGGAGAAACACAGAAGTATTAACGGCAGGCTTATTTGATCACTCCTCGTTCACAGAAACGGTGTCCAGGCCACCCTGACTTTAGGCAAATGAGGGGCAAGCGAGCTGATTTTGGACACTGTCTTGGCTTTTCTCATGACTCCAATTCACATAAAGAATCTACACCCCACAGTCAGAGAGCCTCAAATTGGATAAGCGGAGCAGTATTAAGGGCAGGCCTATTTGATCACTCCTGATTCACAGGAAGGGTGCCCATGCCACCCCGAAGTTAGGCAAAAGAGGTGCAATAAGCTTATTTTGGACATTCTCTTGGGCTGCACAACTCATGGAAAACTCCAGGAAGAGGTTATGATTAGTGTCTATATGGAAGAAGAATAGGGCCATGAGGGAGTATTTTGGTTTTAATTGTTTTCATTTGAGTCGCGGTTGGAAGAGTTGTCTGGGTCCACCTGGACTTGAACTCTGGTGTGATTCTCCTTATAGACTGAGTTCTGGAACTGACCTGAGAGAAGTATTGCCATGAATTGTGTTGGGATTTTAGGAGGCCAGGCATGAAGTTGCCATTGGAACCTGAGATCTTGGCACAGGTTGGCTTTCCACAGAACACTGGGAATCTCAGCCAGGATATTACATGATTTTATTCTGAAAGACTTGGCATGCATTATTGAGATTCAAAACACACATGGACCTCGCTTTATAGACCTCAATTGGCCTCGCTTCATGTGACTTTTTGGCCACTCTTTGGGTAGCCTTGCCTGTGAGAGTGCTCCAGAGCTTTCCCTGAAATTAGCTTCCTAACCCTTTAATGGTTCCTGAATGAATTGCAAACCACAGTGCCTCCAACTTCATCCGTGAAAAATTGCTAGATAATTACCATGAAATTTTTAAAATTCCCATGACCAGATGTCACTGGAGGACCTTTGATGTCCTGTTGATGATCATGAATATACCAGACAGGGCCTTGATTGACTGGGTTTCAGGAAAATGGTGTAGAACAGAGATGCTGGTAAGTAGAAGCCTAGTGAGTAGTGGGCCTAGAGAAGTGTTACGCAAGTGAGTGATAAAACATCTGTGGTCGGGCCATGTGGATCTTCCATTGGCTTCCAAATGGCTTGAGACTGACATGGTGCAGCCATCAGACCCATATACGTAAAGGCATATTTTTATATGGAGAGGTTTTAGGGCAATGTTCAGAATCATGTTGCTATTGTCAAGGGGGCAAGCTACGTGGGATAGAACCCTGGTTGGTGGATTCTCCTGGAGACCCTGCACACCACAGCTGACAGAACTCCCTTCAGCACTGTTTCCCATTTGAACTCGTTGTATTTAATGAAGCAAATACCAAACTCCCAGTGCAGCAGCAAGAAACACCACGATAATTGGAGGATGACCAAGTTGTTTCACAGTCCACATGGGGAGACACTTAGCCCTCAGTGGCCACAGTTTACCTACAAAGAGAGAATTCAGCACTGCTGCCTCATTTTTATTGAAAAATAAATAACCATGTCCTCCAGGTCACATAGATGCAGATCGAGCTTTGATTGTCTCACTACAAATAAAGCTAAAGCTCCTGAAAACAACATATATTTTAAGTGCCCAACCTTAAAGGCAGATTCTCAAAAAGTCTTTAGGCCAGCAGAGCTCCATATTTGTGGAGTGTTTACCCTGTCCCTTACTTTTGGAAACTCCTCTACCGCCTCCAAAGATGTGAAATCTGGAGCATTTTCCATTCCTGATAGGTATTCACAGATTTTCTTACTCTTCTCTTCTAATTGTGTCTTACTTGGGGCGAACGTAATGTCAAGGCATTGTTCTGGAGGAGAGTGGGAAGAATTTTCTGTAGCATATATTTGCATACACATTGGATTCAGTTTTCTATTTTCCATTCAAAATACTGAATCCCTGACTCTAACCCATACCCGACCAGACTCTGACTACTAATTCTAATATGATGGAGAAAAATAACCCAAACAGAATCGAAATACAAGCAGTTCAGAGTAGGCCTGGTGTATTGTTGTACTTTTCTTTTGCATGATACAGAGTTGGAGTTATGAATCTAGTCAATTTATTGTTGAAATAGTTGTCCATGTATTTTTAAGGTTAACAAATATGTGAATTCCTGTCTCCCTTTCTCTGTATTCTTATATGCACATATAGATTCCTCCCTGGTACCACACGTACATTCTTGTGAGGTGGCTGACTTGGCAGATACAAATTGTTAGAAGAGATCACTCCTACTAAACTTGTTGGAATTGGATATTCAACCTATGGTTGAGCTTGCTAGTTGAACAGCATTATACATAAATCCATGTTCAGTAAAATTAATATTTTTAGATCTGTGGATGATATATATTTTATAATGAATTTTGATTGACATATATTTTGCTACTTTTTTGTCTGTGTGTGTGTTTTGTATATATATATATATATATACACTCTCCAGATTTTTCAAAATATGAAATATATGTGTCTTATATACACTCCCTAAATTCATTCATGTTTATTATGTGGATTTATAATCAACTATTCACAAGATTATTCTGAGAAATATTCATCCACCTGAAATTTGCCTAATGCTCTCAAATGTCAATCCTAATTGTGACTACATATTTGTTTCTTCCTAAGATTATATATTTAAATTCAACCCTGTTCAAAATATCTAATCCTATCACTCACTTTATACTTTGCCTGATTTTGTAATGTCTCTATTGATATCTGCTTTCCTACATATTTTCCCCAGTTCATCATTTTGACTGACTCTTCACCTGTGCTGACATTTACATTCACTCTCTAATCGAAACCCTATTGCTAAAGAAATTTTTTTCCAATTCCTATACTCACCCTTCTTCATAAAAGTACTGACTATCTTCCTAATGCTACAGACTATCGTTTTTGACTGAATGTTCTCTTCTACATTCAATCATCCAAGTAAATGTGGGGCGAGCTTCAGAGGAGGAGACCACCAACAGACTATCTCTTGCAACATCAAAGGGTTTTTTGGGTGTCCAGCATGCTGGGGCTCAGAGATCACTTGAATAGAGCAGATAGCCCTGAGAATAGCTTAAATAGAGCTTATATACTTTCCCTGGAGAGGGCAGGGAGGGAATTTTATTGATGGGTCAGGGTGAGTGGGTGGTTTGCATTCAACTGGGTGAGGGAGTACATTCTGCAGTTGGGCAGTTGGGGACAGAACATTTTGGGAACAAGATTTGCAAACATTTCTCAAGATTTCAATAGTGTTTTGTTAAGCATACAGAAAAACAAGAAGTGACAAGTACATATTTTATTAACCTTTAATTCCCCACTTCTTCTTCTGGCTACTTTTAATCATAAAAATGATCCTTGGAGGGTGTCACATTCTATGTCTGCTAGTGGGGTATTACCATAAGTTTAACTCGTCCAATTTGAGCCTGGAGAAAAGAAATTACACGGTTGAGCAAACAGGATTTTATAGTTAGCAATAATATGAGGATTATTATTGGACCGCCAGGGTTGATAAAAACGTAGTTAACCAGGAGGAGTGTGTGAACCAAGACTCAAGCCACCCTTTTTGGGCCTCTCTCTCTTGTTGATGCTCTTCAAGGTGTCTTTTAAATTTACTCATAGATTTAATTACAACTCCAGTATGGTCAGCATAAAAACAACATTCTTCCCTCAATGCAGCACAAAGGCCCCCTTCTCTAATGAAGAGGAGGTCCAACCCTCAACTGTTCTTTAAAACAACTTCAGAGAGAGAGGTTAAAGATTCATGCAAAGCTCTGATGGAGTTTTCTAATATCTTAGTTTTGCTCTATTGCTTCTTCTAATTGGGTAATTTGTTGTGTCCCATGCACAATGGCAGTGGTTCCTGTGCCCACCCGTGCAGCAACTCCTATTCCTAATAGGATGGCTAAAGTGAGGGATACAAGTTCCCAGTGGAACCGGTTGTATGCCCCCCCTATTTGATCTTCAAACGAACCTGCGTCATGATAGAGCTTTCTGGGAAACATCTGCAACATTTCAAAATAATCACATCTGTTGACCATTTCATGAAAACATAAACAATGTTTAAGTATATAGAATTATGTTGTTGTAGGGACAGACAAGACAAGGCACCTAAGATAGCACTGAAGACAGGGAAACAGTCCTATATTGTTGCAACTGGATTCAGAGGCATTGCTTCTGTTGTAATCAATTAATCCCCTGAAACTCAAGTTTAGGTAGTTTCAGAATTTTGTACCCAACATATAAGGGATGGGGCTCAGAAGTTTACAGTCTGCAGAAGTTCAAAAAAGCAGTATATGTTTCTGATTTTTCCTCTGTTCTGGGCAAGTTAAATTTTCAAGGACACCTGGGAGGAGGAGAGCTTTTTATTCCCTTTCTTATTTTCCCCCTGCCAGCTGTTACAACGGAGCCCAGTTGGTAATTTCTTTATCTTAGAAATGTGGCCATTTCTGTGAAGCCCCAGCTGAAGGCCAGAGGACTTGTTCACATATTTTGTGAAAAACTATTTAGGGGTTGTCTAGCTTAGAAGTACTGAGTTTTTTAGCCAGTGGCCAAGTATAACAGGGCAATACAAAAAGAGAAAGTTTATCTACATTGAACTCTTTATAGAAACTCTATGCTGAAAGTTCTAAAGTCAGCCATGGTGAAGACTTCTGGAGAAGGACATTTAAGACTTTTCTGTGGGCCTGGTACAGAGGGGGAATACGGGGAATTTGGGGCTGAGAGAAGCTCCGAGGATCTGAGAATGAGGAAAAAGAGAGATGTAAAAGAATAATTGGAAAGGTGTTTGGGAATTTCCTAGCAAAAAACTTGAGCAGTAGAACAGGTAGAGCAGAGCAGAAAACGGGAGTGAGTATCCCAAAATCCTGTGAGGGACTTTAAATTTTAGTAACCTGTTTTCAGTGATGACAAAGCAACTTTAATGGCCATTTATATTACATCTTGGATAAGGGTCTGAGAGCTCTCCTCAGCTCGTTTGAGCTTTGGGTTAGCTGGAAAGAGGACCTGGTGAGACCCGGTGTGGGCACTGACAGGAAGAGAGAGGAGTGAGTGGGTGGAGGGGTACCTCAGTACCTGCTACCTCACAAGCGGGCAATTGTCTGAGAACTGGTGGAGGTTTGGGATTCTGATCTAGTAATTGGAGGGGAGAAATCAGGTTGCTGAGGTGGGAGTGACAGCAGAGAGTCTGGAGCAGAAGGCTGAGGATAAAAATCTATTGGAGAAGCATAGTTCAGGATGTGAGTGAAGGACGGAAAGGGCTTCCACATAGGGGAATCTCCTTTCACCCTTTTGAGCACTTGCAGAAGTTAAAAAGGTCACGCAAAATTTGAGGATCTAGAGACCCCTCTGGGGGCCATCCTTTTTCTGTTGTCTACTTGGTAATATGGCCAATGCTGTGTACTGAATTTGATGAAGTATTGGGGTTCCATCAGGCAGCCTCTGTACGCTCACATCTCCATGACATACAGAAGAAGTCGGTTTTTCCCCCACACAGCCGTTACTGTTTGTGGCTTTGATAGTTTCCCGGGCAAACAAGTAATCTAGGCTAGCCAACCTGCATCTGGCTCGCGTGTCCCTACATCCATAATGTTTGTTTCCATTATCTATGGTACAGAAGGGATTTAATGGTATTTTAGTGGGATTTTCTTCATCAGGGATATCCCAATAGAAAAAACCTATGGCCAGCTGACAAATGTCTGGGTGGAGAGATGGCCACCAGTTCCCTAAGGGGGATGTATGTGAGATAGATTATACACTTTTCCAGTAGGATTTGTGATCAGCCAACGCTGCTTAAAAGGCTGATGAGGGTTAGGACTACTTGTGGCCAAGGGGAGAGTATATAACCTTATCCACATGGCGAATACACAATTTGAAACTGTTACCAGTCTTTTCCAGTTTCCAGAAAGATTCTGGACAAGGAGCAGGCTTGAGATGAGAGGCATGGATCCAAGAAGTGATTCTGTATACCTTTACCACTGTAGGTGTTATAAGTAGCACCTGGTATGGTCCTTTCCAGCTGGGTTCCAGGGATGACACCTGATGTCATCTTACATACATGAAGTCTCTTATTTGATATGGATGTGGAATCCCCTGGTACACAGTTTGTTACGCAGTGGGCAGCTATTTTCACAGGTATCACTGAGTTCTTTCAAGGTTCTTTCAACCTTACAGTTGGGCTTAGGACCCTTACTGGACGAGGGCCACCATAGAGAATTTCTCAGGGGGTAAGGTTACTCAAAGAAACAGAAGGATTTTTTCTTGCATGAAACATTGCATAAGTCAGGAGCACAGTCCAATCTTTTATGCTGGTCTCTAAGCTTAATTTCGTTAAGGTCTCTTCAATGGTTCTATTCATTCTTTCTACTTGTCCTGAACTCTGGGGTCTATAAGCACAATATAACTTCCAATTAATCCCCAGCTTCCTGGCTAACCCCTGACTTACCTGGGCCATGAACATCGGTCCATTATCAGATCCTATTACCAGCTTAGCTTCCTCCAATGGTAGAGAGGCTTAGTCAGCAGCAGGGGAATCACTTAGAGTGTGATGTGTGTTAGGGGACGAGGGCAGGGGATAAGGAGAGGAGGAAGAGTCCAGTAGAGTCAAATCTTGTGACTCAGGGAAAACAGAGGGTGGAGGAGGAGGAAGAGGTGAGGGTTTGAGAGATCATGTGGGAAGGAGTATGAGCAGAGGCATGGGCAAGGAAAGGCTTCACCCATGGAGGAGGAGATTTGCAGAGGTCCTGCAAAGTTAAGATATATGGCTGTTGATCAGGATGGCTATGTGGCCCTGGCTGAAAGACAATATCTCTGACTTTTTAAATTAGTGGGAAGTAGAAAGATCTTTCTTGGGGCCATACGACTCCAAAGATGGGCCATTCTGAGGCACAGAGAGTCTGCCAGGTCCAGCGTTTTACTAAAAAAAGAAAGATTCTGAGCCCTTAAGCAGACTTTGGTTCAGTGATCAAGGGTCAGGGACAGAGGCATTGAAGTGCTCTGTCCCATAATGAAAGGTACACAAACAGTAAAAGCAAAGACACATGACACACATAAGACAAGACCATAAAGACAGGCAATGGACATCCAACACTGAGACCAGGAATGCGTAGCCGGCAAAACCCGATAGGATGGCAATACCGAATCTAAAAGAAAATATCACTGAGTTGATGAAGCAATTGTTCCTTGATTCTCCGAGTCCTCTGCGGGGTCCCCCAGGGAGGTGCCCTATGTCTCTTTGACACGTCTCTCAGCCACCGTCGGAGAGACCCCAGGCTCTTCATCGCCAGCAATTTTGCCAAGCCCTAATATGACACCTGAAACCAGAAAGAGGCGCCTTACTTTCTCCGAGAGGAGCCCGTTGGGGTCTCTCATCCGCCACTGCTGGAACTCGGTGGAACCTCAATATGTAAAGGTCAGGTGAGTGTTGGAGGAAGAGACTACCAAGAGACTGTCTCATGCAACAGCAAAGGGTTATTTGGGTTCCAGCTTGCTGGGGCTCACAGCTAACTTAAATAGATCAGAGAGCTCTGAGAACAGCTTATGCAGAGCTTACATACATTCCTTGGAGAGGGAAGGGAGGGAAGTTTACTGATGTGTAAGGGTGAGTGGGCTGTTCGCGTGACACCGAGTGAGGCAGTACATTCTGCAGTTTGGCAGTTGGGAACAGTACATTCTAGAACAAGATTAGCAAACATTTCTCAAGATTTCAACAGTATTTTTTTAAGCATACAGAAAAACAGGAAATAGCAAGTACCTATTTTATTAACCTTTCACTACCGACTATCCCTTTTTGACTGGATGTTCCTTCTACATTAATTCATGCAAAGTACAAGGTCCTATGCCATTGTATATCGATTTATCTGAGACATCTCTGCAGAACGTAATTCAATGCTGCGTATCCCAATCAAGGGCCCAATGCCCTTCTGGCCTTCAAATCATACTTAGATTTCTTTTTTCATACATATATTACACCTATATATTCTTATACACATAGCAGGTTCCCAATACCATTATTCATCCAGCACAATGATTTCTAACGCAAATCAAACATGTTTTTAACCATAATCATACACTATTCCCTCAATCTAACTTTATAGAAGAGCAGGGAAAGAGTTGATTTTACAATACAGAAATGTAGGGAAACTTCCACCTGCTGATAACCTCAAAGGCCCATGCAGAAATGATCCCTGGAGAAGATGTAGGCAGCTATGAAGGACCTGAGAGACCAAAAGTCATCTTCCATGGCAAACAACCCGGTCAGGATAAAAGGTTGTGTCTGAATCAGATTCTCTTCTTAATGTAGAGAACATGGACCAAAACAGGCCTGTGTGGAGATCTATTCCTGGGTGCCTATGGTTGATATACCATTCTAACTTGTGAAAGTGTCACAGGAAGTAGGGGCAGCCTCAATCTCATGGGACCCTTGGAAGTAACAGTTAAGACAAAGTGGTTGCCAAGACAGGGACCTCATTCAGTTCAGGAAGGAAGTGACCTCACCTCACTTCCATGGTGATGGAACTCTCTGAACTTTGGATCCAGGAAGCCAGCCACCCAGAGCCAGTCCCAGTCCCAGTCCCTATGGTCTCACTTGTTTGGATTTACTAAATGCAGTCAGTCTTTCTTGGTACCTTCAGACGTGAGAAGGCCAAATGCCAGAAAAGCTCGGAAGCGGGGCTTTTCTTGAGAAAGTCGTTAGTGGCTCACCGTTGGCTCCTGAGAAGTTCACAGAGTTTGCCAAGGAGACCAGATCTGAGACAGGACAGGCCATTTCGGGGGAACGTATTATGGCCTACAAGTCAGAGGACACTCCGGATAGTCAAAGACCTACTTAGGGGAAGGAGGTGCCTTTGTGGGTGTGGTTGTGGGTTTGTGGTTTTGTCTCATTTTCTGAGAATAGGTAGGACAGTCTGTTTGTTTCATTTGAAGTGGACTGTTTCTAGTAAGTCTTTTCACAGGGCGAGTGTTTCTATGTCTGTGTATTCCACTGTTTCCGTGGTTGTAGACATTAGAAAAGAGAATTCATCAATGGATGTGTCGTGTCTAGTAGAAAGCTTCTCAGCATTCATATTGCCCCGTTTATGAATGGACTGTAGCTTGCCTTATCGATGAGCAACACCTGCTACCTTCCTAAGTTTCTATTTTTGTCCTGAATTCCGGCCAATTTCAAGAATAGGCCCATGGTTTTGTGTCCAAGATATGTACCACCTCCAAGCTCTGTGACATGGCCATGTACTGGATAGCTGTAGGTGATGGCGAGCATCTCAGAAAACTCAGATATCAGTGTGACGAGGAAAGTCTCAGAGGAGAAACCCTGCTTTGGGCCTTTTGCTTACCTATTGTTCTGTTGCCCTGAATGTCAGGAAGTTCTTTGCATCTGGCCACCCCTTTGTGAAGCCTGAAGAAAACAGTTTTCAAATGGAAATGATTGGGCATACCTGTGGCTCTTTTCTTAAGTGCTTTGAAAAGGGATGTGACTGAATCAGCCCCCTGGCCCTGTGTGTGGCTGAGGCTTAGATTCTCAGCACCTGATGGATCTAAAGAAAGTTCCCATGTTTGCATGCAAAGGAAAAATGGCAGAAAGAGCAGCCATTGGGATGAAGTCTCTCGACTTCCTCGGTAAGGTTCCTGAACTCCATCAAGTGAAAATAGGGATCCTTTGGGTCAAATGAGTTCTTCAAAACCTGCAGAGGCTAGCCCATAGGTGCTTGGTTATTTCATGACTAAAATTCACATAAAGAATCTAAACCAAACAGTCAGTAGGCCTCAAATTGGAGAATTGGAGCGGTATTATTGGCAGGCCTATTTGATCACTCCTGGTTCACAGGATGGGTGTTCAGGCCACCTTTACTATAGGCAAATGAGGGTCAAAGGAGCTTATTTTGAACACTGTCTTGGTCTGCTCCCCTCATGGAAACCTCCAGCAAAATTATGATGAGTGTCAATATGAAAGAAGATGAGGGCCATATGGGAGTGTTCTTGTTTTAATTGTGGTAATTTGTGTGGTAGTTGGAAAAGATGACTGGGATCACCTGGGCTTGAACTCTGGTGTGATTCCCCTTAAAGAATGAGTTCTGGATCTGACCTCAGAGAAGTATTGTCGTGAGTTCTCTTGGGATTTTACTAGGCCACACGTGAGATTCGCCTTTGGAAACTGAGATCTAGGCCCAGGATGGCTTTCCACAGAGCTCGGGGATTCTGAGCCAGGATATCACATGATTTAATTCTTAAAGACTTGGCAGCCCTAGTTGAGAATCCAAACACATATGGACCTCACATTGTACACCTCAATGTGTCTGGATTCATGTGACCTTTTGGCCAGTTTTTTGGAAGGCTTTTCTGTGAGTGTTCTCCAGAGCTTTCATTGAAATGAGCTTCCTCACCATTTAATGGTTCCTGAATTAATTGAAACCCACAGTGCCTCTAACTTGATTTTTGAAAAATGACTAGATTAATACCATAAAATTTTTGAAATTCCCATGACCAGGTGGCACTGGATAAACTTTGGATTTCCTGTTGCTGATCATGAGTGTACCAAAGAGTGCCTTGATTGACTCGTTTTCGTGAAAATGGTGTAGAACAGAGATGCCAGTAATTTGGAGCCTAATGAGTAGTGGGCGTAGAGAAGTGGACTGTAGGTGTGTAAATAAATATTTTTGGTAGGACCACCTGGATCTTCCATTGGCTTCGAAAGACTTGCGACTGACATGGTGCAGGCAGGAGACCTTTATATGTAAAGGCATCTTGTCATATGGAGAGGTTTCAGGGCAATGTTCAGAATCAGGTTGCTATAGTCAAGGGGAAAGCTTTGTAGGATAGAAGCCTGGTTCGTACATTCTCTTTGCGTCCCTGACCAACCACACATGACAGAACTCCCTCCAGCATTTTGTCCCAGTTGAACTCCTTGTATTTCGTGAAGCAAATACCAAACTCCCAGTGCAGCAGTAAGAAACACCCTGGAAAGTGGAGGATCACCAAATGGCTTTACAGTCCACACGGAAAGACACTTAGCTCCCAGTGGCCACAGTTTACCTACAAAGAGAGAATTCAGAACTGCTCCCTCATGTTCATTAGAAAATAAGGACCATGTGCTCCAGGTCATAGAGATGCAGACCCAGATTTCATGGTGTCACTACAAACGAAGCTAAATCTCCTAACAATTACATATATTTCTTGTTCCCAACCACAGAGGAAGTTTCTCAAGAAGTCTCAAGGCCAGCACAGCTCCATGTTTCTGGATTGTTTACCCTCTCCCTTACTTTTGGAAACTGTTCTACCACCTCCAGTGTTGTGAACTCCTGAGCATTTTCCATTCCACATATATATTCAGATTTTCTAACTCCTCTCCTCTAATTGTGTCTTACTTTTAGCGATGGTTATGTCAAGGCATTGTTCTGGATGAGAGGGAAGATTTTTGTGTATCACATTTTTGCATACACATTAGATTCATTTTCCTTTTTTCCATTTGAAATACTGAATCCCTGACACTAACCCATACCCTACTAGACTCCGACTACTAATCCTAATATCATGGAGAGAAAGAAACCTAACCGAATAGAAATACAGGCCTTTCATAGGAAGAATGGTGTATACTTCTATTTGCCTTCTGCATTATCAAGAGTATGTGTTTTAAATCTAGTCAACTTTTCATTGTAATATTTCTCCATGATTTTTTAAAATTATCACATATATAAATTCCTGTCTCCCTTTCTCTGTATCCTATTCAGCACACGTATTTTTTTATACATATATATATATAATATCCTACCTGGTATCACACGGACATTCTTGTGAGCTCCCTGATTTTGGAATATAAAATTGTGAGAACAGATGACTCTCCCTAAATAATGATGGGACTGAAAATTCAACCTATGGGTGAGCTTCCTAGTGAAAAACACTATACATAAATCCATGTTCAGTAAAATGAATATTTTTGGATATGTGGATGAATTATATTTCATGATGAATTTCGATTGGCATATATATTGCTAAATATTAATGTGTGTGTGTGTGTGTGTGTGTGTATGTATTTTTTTTTAAATCTGGAAAAAAAAATATATGTGTATATATATACATATATATTATATATGTATATATATGTATATATATATATAAATATTATATATATATATGTATATATATTCTCCAGATTTTAAAAAAATATGAAAAATATGTGTCTTATTATACACTCCCTAAATTCATTTATATTCATGTATGTGGGTTCAAAATCCAATTTTTACAATATTATTTTCAGCAATATTTATACACCTGTAATACATATTGGTTTCCTACTACTGAATACTAAGTTCAGTAGGTGGTGCATACAAATCCTAATATTTCTACAGTACCTGACCCAGTTTAACATCAATGCAAGTAGATTGCTATGGGACATGATGTGTATTTTGAAGTTCATTTTTACTCAACACTGGTACATTACTATTTTTTCAGTATATGGACATCATAGGATATATTTTTTCACCCACAACTTCACAAAATTATAGGCATTTGGTTCACTCTCATTTACTTACTACTTCAGAACACATGTATTCCTCCATGTTTCTTTACTGGTCTTTTCACTAGACTTCTTTCTAAACACATTATTTTTGATTCCATAATCATTTTTGAAGCAATACTCACTCTTCACGATAAACCGTAACCCTAATATTACCATTACATATATAACTGGTTGGAATGATTGTATATATATCAATATAAGATTTCCAATATATTTTCAGATGCAAACTCAATCCATTATTTAAAGTTGGAACCAGTTATATACTTTATTCACAATCTGGTCTATTCATGCAACATCTCAATAATGATCAACACAAGGTACACCTATTTGTATCACCAGTACTAATTTATAAGTTTCCAGAATATTACTCCCCATAATGGTGGAAGAAATACTCATGTCACCTTATCAACATATAAATTTTATCACGGTAGTATTCTGGACAAAAATGCAAAGGTCACACATATGATTGTACCAAAGCCTAAATGGAAAGTGACCATGGATTACTAAAAACATCCATGTCCAGGGTGCCTAATGCTCTCAAATGTCAATCCTATTGATTACTACATATTTGTTTTTTCCTAAGATTATATATTCAACCTCAAGCCTGTTGAAAATGTCTAATCCTATCACTCACTTTATACTTTGCCTGATTTCCTAATCTTTCTATTGATATCTGCTTTCCTACATATTTTTCCCTCCTCATCATTGTGACTTTCTCTTCAGATGTGCTGACATTTACATTCACTCTCTAACTGAAACCCTATTGCTAAAGAACATTTGGTCCAACTCCTAGTCTCACTCTTCTTCCTAAACCTACTGACTATCTTCCTAATCCTACAGACTATCCCTTTTTGACTGGATGTTCTCTTCTACATTCAATCATCCGAGGTACACGGTCCTATGCCATTGTATATCGATTTATCTGAGACCTCGGTGCAGAACATAATTCAAGCTCAGTATACCAATCAAGGTTCTGTTGCCCTGAATGTCAGGAAGGTCTTTGCCTCAGGCCACCCCTTTGTGAAGCCTGAAGAAAAAAATTTCAAATGGAAATAAATGGGCATCACCTGTGGCTCTTTGCTTAATTGCTTTGGAAAGGGATTTGTCTGAATCTGCCTCTTGGCCCTGTGTGAGGCTGTGGCTTCGATTCTCAGCACCTGATGGATCTAAAGAAAGATCCCATGTGTGCATTCAAAACCAAAATGGCAAAAAGAGCAGTCATTGTAGATGAAGATTCTTGCCTTTCTCTGTTAGGTTCCTGACCCCCTTCAAGTGAGAATAGGGATCCTCTTTGTCAAATGAATTCTTGAATGCTCTGCAGATGTGCTTGGGTTTTCTCATGACTCCAAATCACATAAAAAATCTATACCTGACATTCAGTAAGCCTCAAATTATAGAAACAAAGCGGAATTAATGGCAGGCCTTTTTGATCACTCCTGGTTCACAGGAAGGGTGTTCAGGCCACCCTGACTTTACGAAAATTAGAGGCAAGGGAGCTTATTCTGAAAACTGTCTTTAGTTGCAACCCTCATGGAAACTTCCATCCAGAACTTTTGATGAGGGTCTTTATGGACGAAGATGAGGGTCATGTGGTAGTTTTTTTGTTTTAATTGTGGTCATTTGTGTGGGGGTTGGAAGACATGACTTGGTCCACCTGGGCTTGAACTCTGGTGTGATTCCCCTTAGAGCCTGAGTTCTGGAACGTACCTCATAGAAGTATTGATATGAATTGTGTTGGTTTTTAGGAGGCCACGCATGATTGTCACCCTTTCAAACTGAGATCTAGGCCCAAGGTGGCTTTCCACAGAGCAATGGGAATCTCAGCCAGGAAATCACATGATTTTATTCTGAAAGACTTCGCAGCCATTGTTGGCCCTCGGAAGCAAGAAGGAGTGGCCATACTCATATCGAATAAAATCAACTTAAAACCTAAGTTAATCAAAAGTGATAAAGAAGGACACTATATACTGTTAAGAGGCAACATTCACCAACAAGACATAACAATTATCAATTTGTATGCACCAAACAATGGTGGTGCCAAGTCATAAAACAAACTCTCCTCAAGTTCAAGAGTCATATAGGCTATAGCACAATAATTACGGGTGACTTCAGCACACAACCCTCGCCATTGGACAGATCCTCTAGAGAAAATCTGAATTAAGAAACTATAGAACTCAATAGCACAATCAATAACCTAGACTTAACCAACATATATAGAATATATCAAACATCATAAAGTGGATACATGTTCTTCTCAGCAGCACATTGGTCCTACTCAAATATAGACCATATATTATGCCATATGGAAACTCTTAGTAAATATAAAAGTATGGAGATAATACCATGCACCATATCTGATCATAATGGAATGAAACTTGAAATTAATGATTGAAGAAGGAAGGAAAAATTCTACATCACATGGAAAATGAACAATATGTTACTGAATAATCAATGGGTTACAGAAGACATAAAGGAGGAGATAAAAAATCTCTTAGATACAAATGAAAATACAGACACAACATACCGGATTCTGTGGAAAAAAATGAAAGCAGTTTTAAGAGGGAAATTCATTTCTTGGAATTCTTTCCTCAAAAAAAGAAAAAAACAACAAATAAATGATCTCACACTACATCTCAAAAACCTAGAAAAAAAGAGCAAAACAACAAATGTAGTAGAAGACAAGAAATAATTAAAATTAGAGGAGAAATCAACAAAATTGAAACAAAAAATTGAACAAATAAAAGTTGGTTCTTTGAAAATGAATTAAATCGACAGGCCCTTAGCCATGCTAATGAAGAGAAGCAGAGAGAGAACTCAAATTACTAACATATGGGATAAAAAAGGCAATATCACAACAGACACTACAGAAATACAGAAGATAATTCGAAAGTATTTTGAAACCCTATATTCCAATAAAACAGAAGATAATGAAGATATGGATAAATTTCTTATGTCATATGATCTGCCCAGATTGAGTCCGGAAGACACACAAAATTTAAATAGACCAATAACAAAGGAAGAAATAGAAGAAACCTTCAAAAGACTACCTATCAAAAAAAACCCTGGACCAGATGGTTATACAGCAGAGTTCTACAAAACGTTCAAAGATGAATTAATACCAATACTTTTCAAGCTATTTCAAAAAATTGAAAAAGAAGGAGTTCTTCCAAATTCATTCTATGAGGCCAACATCACCCTGATCCCAAAACCAGACAAAGACACTTCAAAGAAAGAAAACTACAGACCAATATCTCTAATAAACTTGGATGCAAAAATTCTCAATAAAATCCTGGCAAATCAAATACAAAAGCACATAAAAAAATTGTGCATCATGATCAAGAGGGATTCATCCCAGGGATGCAAGGCTGGTATATACGGAATCAATAAACGGAAATCAATATATACTATTCACCACATCAATAGACTTAAAGAGAAGAACCATATGATCATCTCGATAGATGCAGAAAAAGCATTCTACAAAGTACAGCATCCCTTTATGTTTAAAACTTCATAAAAACTAGGAATAACAGGAACTTACCTCAACATGGTAAAAGCTATATATGCTAAACCTCAGGCTAGCATCATCGTAAATGGAGAAAAACTGAAGGCATTCCCTTTAAAATCTGGAACAAGACAGGGATGCCATCTATCACCACTTCTATTCGATTTAGTTTTTGAAATACTAGCAAGAGCAATTAGACAGACAAAAGAAATTAAAGACTTAAAAATAGGAAAAGAAGAACTTAAATTATCGCTATTTTTGCATGACATGATAATATATTTAACAGACCCAAAAGGGTCTACAAAGAAACTGCTAGAGTTAGTAAATGAATTCAGCACAGTGGCAGGATATAAAATCAACACGCATTAATCTAAGGCATTCCTGTATATCAGCAACAAAACTTCTGAAATTTAAATGAGGAAAACCACTCCTTTTACAGTATACTCAAAGAAAATAAAAAACTTGGGAATCAACCTAACCAAAGAGGTGAAAGATTTATGCAATGAAATCTACAGAACCCTAAAGAGAGAGATAGAAGAAGATGTTAGAGGATGGAAAACTATGCCCTGTACATGGATAGGCAGAAATAACATCATCAAAATGGCGATATTACCCAAAGTTCTCTACAGGTTTAATGCGATGCCAATCAAAAACCCAATGGCATTTCTTGTAGAAATAGATAAAGTAATCATGAATTTCATATGGAAAAACAAAAGACCCAGAATAGCGAAAGCAATTCTAAGCAGGAAGTGTGAATCCAGAGTTCAAACTGTACTACAAAGCAATAGTAACAAAAACAGTGTGGTACTGGTATCAAAACAGGCAGATGGACCAATGGTACAGAATAGAGGACACAGAGACAAATCCACAAAATTACAACTTTCTTATATTTGAAAAAGGGCCTAAAAGCATGCAATGGAAGAAGGATAGCATATTCAACAAATGGTGCAGGGACAACTGGAAATTCATATGCAACAAAATGAAACTGAATCCCTTTCTCTCACAATGCACAAAAGTTAACTCAAAATGGATCAAGGAGCCAGATATAAAATCAGAGACACTGCGTCTGATAGAAGAAAAAGTTGGCTACGATGTACATACTGTGGGGTTGGGCTCCAAATTCCTTAATAGGAAACCCATAGCCCAAGAGTTAATAAAAAGAATAAAAAAATGGGACTTACTTAATCTAAAGAGATCTTTCTCAGCAAGAGAAAAAATAAGAGAGGTAAATAGAGAGCCTACATCCTGGGAACAAATTTTTACCCCCTACACTTCAGATAGAGCCCTAATATCTAGAATATACAAAGAACTCAAAAAAATTAAACAATGAGATAACAAATAACCCAATCAACAAATGGGCCAAGGATCTTAACAGATACTTCACAGAGGAGGACATACAATCAATCAACAAGTGCATGAAAAAATGCTCACCATCTCTAGCAGTCAGAGAAATGCAATCAAAACCACCCTAAGATACCATCTCACTCCAGTAAGATTGGCAGCCATTATGACGTCGAACAACAATAAGTGTTGGTGAGGATGTGGGGTAAAGGGTACACTTGTACACTGCTTGTGGGACTGCAAATTGGTGAGTACAATATGGAAAGCAGTATGGAGATTCCTGGGAAAGCTGGGAATGGAACCACCATTTGACTGAGATATCGCCCTTCTCAGACTCTTCCCTGAGGATGTTAATAGAGAGCAGTATAAGGATACTGCCACATCGATGATCATAGCGGCACAATTCACAATAGCTAGACTTTGGAACCAACCTAGATGCCCTTCAATAGATGAATGGATAATAAAAATGTGGCATCTATACACAATGGAGTATTACACAGCACTGAAAAATGACAAAATCATAGAATTTGCAGGGAAATGAATGGCATTAGAATAGATTATGCTAAGCGAATCTATCCAATCCTTAAAAAACAAATGCCAAATGTTTCCTTTTATATAGAGAGAGCAAATAAGAACAGAACAGGGAGGAAGAACATGAGAAAAATATTAAAACTAAACAGAGATGAGTGGGGGGAGAGAAAGGGAGAGAGAAGGAAAAGCATATGGAAATGGTAGGAGACTACTCAATGTTACACAAAATTACATATAAGAGGTTGTGAGGCTAAAGAGGGGAAAACAAGGGAGAGAATTAAACAACAGCAGATGAGGTAGAGAGGGAAGATGGGAGGGGAGGGGTAATAGTAGGGGATAGGAAAGGTAGCAGAATACAACAATAACTAGTATGCTATTATGTAAAAACGTGAGTGTGTAACTGATGTGATTCTGCGATTTGTATTTGGGGTAAAAATGGGAGTTCATAACCCAATTGAGTCAAATGTATGAAAGATGATATATCATGAGTTTTATAATGTTTTGAACAACTAAAAATAAAAAGAATTGAATTTCCAATATTTGAGTCATTTAACAACTTTATTTTTTAATAAAATTGTCTTTTATTTGTTATCTTACTTGCTGGTATCTGCCTTTAAGTTTTAAAAAACTATGAGCTGTAGCCATTCATCCATGTAGTATGTAAAAGAAAATTTTGAGTGTCTCCATGTTACCAGATTGGCAAGGCATCAAGGTTTCCTTCACAAACACGGTGAAGGCTTTGCCATTAGAAATTTAACATTCTGCAAAACAATTATTTTAACTTTCCAATTAAATTTCCAAAAAAATTTAGAAAAAGAAGAATACAATCCCCACAGTAAGAAGGCCTCAAAGTGGAGAAGTGGAGCATTTACGGCAGGCCTATTTGATCACTGCTGGTTCAGAGGAAGCATGTCCAATCCACCCTGACGTTAGGCAAATGAGGGGCAAGGGAGCTTATTTTGGGCACTGGTTTGGCTGTGCCCCTCATGAAAAACTCCATGCACAGGTTATGATGTGTGTCTATATGGAAGAAGATGAGAACCATGTGGGAGTGTTTTGGTTTTAATTGTGGTCATTTGTGTGGTAGTTGGAAGAGATGACTGGGTCCACCTGGGCTTGAACTCTGATGTGATTCCCCTTAGAGAATGAGATTTGGAACTAACTTCAGAGAAGTATTGCCATGAATGTTGTTGGGATTTCAGGAGGCCACACATGAGAGTCGCCCTTGGAAACTGAGGTCTAGGCCCAGGGAGGCTTTCCAGAGAGCACTGGGAATCTCAGCTAGGATATCACAGGTTTTATTCTGAAAGACTTGGCAGCCATCGTTGAGAGTCAAAACACACATGACCTCACATTGTAGACCTCAATGGGCCTGGCTTCATGTGACAATTTGGCCACTCTTTGGGAAGCCTTGCCTGTGAGAGATCTCCAGATCCTTCATTAAAATGAGCTTCCTCAACATTTAATGGATCCTGAATGAATTGAAACCCACAGTACCAACAACTTCATCTGTGAAAAATAGTTAGATAAATACCATAAAATTTTAGAAATTCTCATGACCAGGTGGCACTGGAGAACCATTGGATGTCCTGTTGCTGATCATGAGTATACCAGACAGTGCCTTGATTGACTAGGTATCATGAAAATCGTGTAGAACAGAGATGCCAGTAAGTTGGAGCCTGCTGAGTAGTGGGCCTAGAGCAGTGGTGTGCAGGTGTGTGATAAAACATCTCTGGTGGGGCCATGTGGATCTGCCATTGACTTTCAAATGCCTTGAGACAGACACGGTGCAGCCAGCAGACCCTTCTATATAAAGGCATCTTGTTATATGGAGATTTTTCACGGCAATGTTTAGAATCAGGTTGCTATGGTCAAGGGGCAAGCTATGTGGGATAGAAGCCTAGTTGGTGCATTCTCATGCAGACACTGACCCACCACACGTGACAGAACTCCCTCCAGCACTGTGTCCCACTTGAACTCCTTGTATTTCGTGAAGCAAATACCAAACTCCCAGTGCAGCAGCAAGAAACAAAACGAAAAGTCAAGGATGACCAAATGGCTTCACAGTCCACATGGGGAGACACTTAGCCCCAGTGGCCACAATTTAGCTACAAATAGAGAATTTAGCACTGCTGCCTCATGTTCATTGGAAAATAAGAAACCATGTCCTCCTGGTCACATAGATGCAGACCTAGCTTTGATGGTCTCACTACATCGGAAGTTAAAGCTCCTGAAAACAACATATATTTCAAGTGCCCAAGCTCAGAGGCAATTTCTCAAGAAGTGTTTAGGCCAGCAGATCTCCATGTTTGTGGAGTGTTTACCATGTCACTTACTTTTGGAAACTGCTCTATCAACTCCAAGGTTGTGAACTCCTGAGCATTTTCCATTCTAAATATATATTCACAGATTTTCTAACTCTTCTCCTCTAATTCTGACTTACTTGGGGCGAAGGGAATGTCAAGTCATTGTTCTGGATGAGAGAGAGAAGATTTTGTTTAGCACATATTTGCATAAACATTGGATTCATTTTATAATTTTCTGTTTGAAATACTGAATCCCTGACACTAACCCAAACCCTACTAAACTCTGACTACTAATCCTAATATAATGGAGAAAAATAACCCAAACAGAATAGAAATACAAGCATTTCAGAGGAAGCATGGTGTATAGTTGGACTTACCTTTTGCATGATATAAGGTAGGAGTTATAAATCTAGTCAATTATTTGTTGAAATAATTCTCCATGTGTTTTTAAAGTTAAGAAATATGTGAATTCCTGTCTCCCTTTCTCTGTAGACTATTAAGCAAATGTATTTTTATATGCACAAATAGAATCCTACCTGGTTTCACAAGTACATTCTTGTGAGGTGGCTGAATTGGCAGATACAAATTGTGAGAAGAGATCACTCCTCCTAAACGCTGTTTTAACAGAAAATTCAACCCATGAGTGAGCTTCCTAGATGAACAACACTATACATATATTACTGTTCAGTAAAATGAATATTTTGGGATATGCGGATGAGTTATTTTTCATGATGAATTTCAATTGGCATATATATTGCTACATTATAATGTGTGTGTGTTTGTGTGTCTATATATATATATATTCTCCAGATTTACCAAAATATGAAATATATGTGTCTTCTTATACACCGCCTGAATTCATTCATATTCATATATGTGTATTTATAATCAACTTTTAACAAGTTTATTCTCAGAAATATACATCCACTGAAATACATATTTGTTTCCTAGTACTGAAAACTAACTTCAGGGAAGGGTACTTACAAATCGTAATATTTCTACAGTAACTGACCAAGTTTAATATCAATGCAAGTAGATTCCTATTGGATGTGATGTGTTTATTAAAGTTCATTTTTATTCAAACCTGGTAAGTTATTATTTCTTCAGTTTATAGACATCATAAAATATATCCTTTCATTCACAAATTCACAAATTTATAAACATTTGGTTCACTTTCAATCACTTCCTCCTTCAGAACACTTATATTTCTCCATGTTTCTTGACTCGTCTTTTCACTAGACTTCTTTCTAAACACATTATTTTCGATTCCATAATCATTTTTGAAGAAAAACTCATTCACTATTCATGATAAACGGTAACCCTAAGATAACCATTAGATATGTAAGTGGTTGGAATGAATGTATGTATATCAATAAATGATTTCTTCTATTTTTTCAGATATCAATACAATCCATTATTTAAATTTGGAACCAGTCATATAATTTATTCACATTATGGTCTATTAATGCATCATCTCTATATTCATGAACACAGGGTAACCCTATTAGTATCCCCAGTACTAATTTATATCTTTTCAAAATATTTCCCCCAGAAATGGTGGAAGAAATACTCATGTCACCTGATCTTCATATACATATTATCACAGTAATATTTTGGACACAAAATGCGAAGGTCACCCTTATGATTGTACCAAAGCCTCAATGGAATGTGAACATGGATTACTAAATATATCCATGTCCAGGTTGCCTAATGCTCTCAAATGTCAATCTAATTGGTGACTACAAATTTGTTTCTTCTTAAGATTATGTATTCAACCTCAACCCTGTTGAAAATCTCTAATCCTATCATGTTATACTTTGCCAGATTTCCTAATGTCTCTATTGATGTCTGCTTTCCTACATATTTTCCCCAGTTCATCATTGTGCCTGACTCTTCACATATGGTGTCATTTATATTCACTCTCTAACCAAAACCCTATTGCTAAAGAACATTTGGTCCAAATCCTAGACTCACTCTTCCTCCTAAACCTACTGACTATCTTCCTAATCCTACACACAATCCCTTTTTGACTGGATGTTCTCTTCTACATTTAATCATCTGAGGTACAGGGTCTTATGCCATTGTATATCAATTTAACTGAGACCTCGGTGCAAAACATAACTCAAGCTAAGGATCCCAATCAAGGGTCCAAATCCTTCTGGGCTTCAAATATTACCTAGATTTCTGTTTTCATACTTATGTTTTCCCTCTATATTCTTATAAATATCGCTGGTTCCCAATACAATTATTCATCCAGCAGAATGATTTCCAACCCAAATCGAACATGCTATTAACCCTGACCATACAATATTCCCTCAATCTCACTTTACAGAAGAGCAGGGACAAAGTTGGTATTACAATACAGGAAGTTAGGAGATCTTCCACCTCCTGAGTACCTCAAAATCCATGCAGAAATTATCCCTGGAGAAGATGCAGGCAGCTATGAAGGACCTGAGAGAACAAAAGTCATATTCCATGGCAAACAACATGGTCAGGATGAAAGGATGTGTCTGAGTCAGCCTCTCTATTCTTAATGTAGGGAAGATGGACCAAACCAGGCCTGTGTGGAGAGCTGTTCCCAGGTGACTATGGTTTCTATACCATTCTAACATGTGAAAGTATCACAGGAAGTAGGGCAGCCTCCATGTCAGGAGACAATAGAACGAAACTGTTAAGACAAAGTGGTGGCCAAGACAGTGACCTCATTCATTTTCTGAAGGTAGTGACCTCACCTCACTTCCTTGGTGATGGAGGTCTCTGAATTTTGTGATCCAGGAAGCCAGGCACCCTGAGCCAGTCCCAGTCGCAGTCACAGTGGGCTCATTTCTTTGGATTTACCAAGGACAGAGTCAGTCTTTCTTGGTACCTACTGATGTAAGGGTTGCCAAATACCAAGAAAGCTGTGAAGAGGGGTCTTTCCTGAGAGCATAGGAATTGGCTCACCACTGACTCCTTACAAATTCACAGATTTGACGAAGGAGACCAGATCTGAGACAGAAAGGCCATTTCTGGGTTACATCGTATGTCCTACCAGTCAGAGGACATTCCAGATAGTCACAGACCTACTTGGAAGAAGGAGGTGCATTTGTGGATGTTGGTTTGTGTTTGTGGTTTTTTCTCATGATCTGAGAATAGGTAAAAAAGGAGGTTTGTTTGGTATGGAGTGGACTGTTTCTAGTAAGTCATTTGACAAGGAGACTGTTTCTGTGTCTGTGTATCCCACTGTGTTTTTCTTTGTAGATATTAGAAAAGAAAATAGCTCATTGGGTGTGTCCTGTCTAGTAGAAAACTTCCCAGTATGCATCCTTCCCAATTAATGAATGGACTGAGGCTTGCCTTATCCATGGGCAACACCTGCTATCTACCTATGTTCTCATTTTTTTCCTGAATTCTGGCCACTCTAAAGATTAGTATCATGTATTTTTGTACAAGATACGTACCACCTCCAAGCTCTGTGACATAGCTATGTACTGGATAGCTGAAGGGAATGGCGAGCATCTCAGAAAACTCACATATCAGAGTAACCAGGAAAGTCTCCTAGGAGAAACCCTGCTTGGGGGCTTTTGATTACCTATTGTTCTGTTGCTCTGAATGTCAGAAAGGTCTTTGCCTCAGGCCAAACCTTAGTGAAGCCTGAAGAAAAGAGTTTTCAAATGGAAATGAATGGGAATCACCTGTGGCTTTTTACTTCATTGCTTTGGAAAGGGATTTGTCTGAATCAGCCTCTTGGCTCTGTGTGAGCCTGTGGTTTAGATTTTCAGCACCTGATGTATCTAGAGAAAGATCCCATGTGGGCATCCAAAACCAAAATGGAAAAAAAGATCAGTCATTGTACATGAAGCCTCTCGCCTTCCTCTGTAATATTAATGACCTCCATCAAGTGAGAATAGGGATCATTTGTGTCAAATGAGTTCTTCAAAGCCCTGCAGAGGCTGGACAATAGGTGCTTGCGTTTTCTCATGACTCCAATTCACACAAAGAATCTATACCCCACAGTCAGTAGGCCTCAAATTTGAGAAGTGGAGCAGTATTAACAGCAGTCCTATATGATCACTTCTGTTTCACAGGAATGTTGTCCAGGCCACCCTGACTTTAGGCAAATGAGGGGCAAGGGAGATTATTTTTGACACTGTCTTGGGCTGTGCCCCTCATGGAAACCTCCAGCTAGAGGTTATGATTAGTGTCTATATAAAAGAACAAGAGGGCCCTGTGGGAGTGTTTTGGTTTTAATTGTCGTCATTTGTGTGGCAATTGGAAGAGATGCCTGGGTCCACCTGGGCTTGAACTCTGTTGTGATTCCCCTTAGAGCCTGAGTTGTGGAACTGAGCTCAGAGAAGTATTGCCATGAATTGTGTTGAGATTTTTGGAGGCCACGCATGAGATTCGCCATTGGAAACTGAGATCTAGGCCCAAGGTGACTTTCCACAGAGCACTGGGAATCTCAGCCAGGATATCACAAGATTTTATTTTGAAAGATTGTCAGCCATAGTTGAGAGTCAAAACACACATGGAATTCACATTGTATACCTCAATGGGCCTGGCTTCATGTGACCTTTTGCCCACTCTTTGGGAAGCCTTGCCTGTGAGAGTTCTCCAGACCTTTCATTGAAATGAGATTCCTCACCTTTTAATGGTTCCTGTATAAATTGAATCCCACAGTGCCTCCAACTTCATTATTGAAAAATATCTAGATAAATACCATGAATTTTTTGAAATTACCATGACCAGGTTGCACTGGAGAACCTCTGGATGTCCTGTTGCTGATCATGATTGTACCAGACAGTGCCTTGATTGACTGGGTTTCATGGAAAAAGTGTAGAACATAGATGCCAGAAAGTTGGAGCCTGCAGACTAGTGGGCCTAGAGCAGTGGAGTGTAGGTGTGTGAAAAAAACATTTCTGGTGGGGCCACGTGGATCTGCCATTGGCTTAGAAATCACTTGTGACTGACATGGTACAGCCACCAGACTGTATGTAAAGGCATCTTATTATATGGAGAGGATTCCTGCCAATGTCCAGAATCAGGTTGCTATTGTCAAGTTGAAAAGCTATGTGGGACTGAAGCCCCACTGGTGCATTTTAGTAACCCACCACACGTGAGAGTACATCCTCCAGCACTGTGTCCCAGTAGAACTCCTTGTATTTCGTGAAGCCAATACCAAACTCACAGTGCAGCAGTAAAAAACACCACGAAAGTGGATAATGACCAAATGGCTTTTCAGACAACACAGTTAGATACTTAGACCCCAGTGGCCAAAGTTTACCTACAAAGAGAGAATTCAGCACTGCTGCCTCATGTTCACTAGAAAATAAAAAACCATGTCATCCAGGTCACATAGATGGAGACCCAGAATTGATGGTCTCACTACGAAGGAAGCTAAAGCTCCTGACAACAACATATATTTTAACTGCCCAACCTCAGAGGCAGTTTCTCAAAAAGGCTAGCAGAGCTCCATGTTTGTGGAGTGTTTACCCTCTCTCTTTTTGTAACCCGTTCTACCTCCTACAAGTTTGTGAACTCCTGAGCATTTTCCTTTCCACATATGTATTCACAGGTTTTCTAACTTTTCTCCACTAATTGTGTCTTATTTGGGGCGAAGGTAATGTCAAAGCATTGTTCTGGATGAGAGTGGGAAGATTTTTGTGTAGCACATATTTGCATACACATTAGATTCATTTTCCTATTTTCCATTTGAAATACTGAATCCCTGACCCTACCCCATACCCTACTAGACTCTGACTACTAATCAAAATATGATGGAGAAAAAGAAACTTAACAGAATAGAAATACAGGCCTTTCATAGGAGTCATGGTGTATTCTTGGACTTGCCTTCGGCTTTATCAATGGTATGTGTTATAAATATAGTCAACTTTTCATTGTAATACTTCTCCATGAGTTTTTAAAATTAACACATATGTAAATTTCTGTCTCACTTTCTCTGTAGCCTATTCATCACAAGTATTTTTTAATGCATCTTTAGAATTCTACCTGGTATCACATGTACATTCTTGTGAGCTTGCTTATTTTGGAAGATACAAATTGAGAGAAGAGATCGCTCCCTCTAAATACTGATGGAACTGGAAATTCTACCTATGGGTGAATTTCCTAGATGAACAGTATTATGCATAAATAAATGTTCAGTAAAATGAATATTTTTGGATACGTGGATGATATCTATTTTATTATGATTTTCGAATGGCATATATATTGCTACATTTTAATGTCTGTGTATGTGAGTATCTAATTATCTATCTATCTATCTATCTATCTATCTATCTATCTATCTATCTATCTAGATATAGATATCTACTCTTTAGATTTTCCAAAATATGAAATATATGTGTCTTATTATACACTTTCTAAATTCACTCATGTGTGTGTATGTGGATTTATAATCAAATTTTTACAAAATAATTCTTAGAAATATTCATCCACCTTAAATACATATTTATTTCCTAGTACTGAAAACTAAATTCAGTGAATGGTGCATACAAATCGTAATATTTCCACAGTGACTGACCCAGTTTCACATAAATGCAAGTAGACACCTATGGGACCATGATGTGTATTTTTAAGTTCATTTTTATTCCACACTGATACATTACTATTTCTGCAGTTTATGGACATTATAGGATATATCCTTTCATCCACAATTTCACAAATTTATAGGCATTTGGTTCACTTTCAATCACTTCCTACTTCAGAACACATGTATTCCTCCATGTTTCTTGACTGTTCTTTTCATAAGATTCTTTCCAAACACATTATTTTTGATTTCCATAATCATTTTTGAAGAAAAACTCAGACACTCTTCATGATAAACCATAATGCTAATATTACCATTAGATGTATAACTGGTTAGAATGAATTTATGTATATCAATATAAAATTTCCTATATATTTTCAGATATCAATTCAATCCATTATTTAAAGTTTGAACCAGTTATATTATTTATTCACAGTATGGTCTATTAAGGCATCATCTCTATATTCATAGACCGATGGTATACCTATTTGTATCCCCAATACTAATTTATAAGTCTTTAAAATATTGCTTTAAGAATTGGTGGAAGAAATACTCTAGTCACCTGATATACATACACATTTTATCACAGTAATATTCCTGACACAAAATGCAACGGACACACTTATGATTGTACCAAAGCCTATATTGAAAGTAAGCATGTATTACTAACAACATCCAAGTCCTGATTAACTAATGATCTCCAATATCATTTATATTGGTGACTACATATTTGTTTTTTCCTAAGATTAAATATTGAATCTGAACCCTGTTAAAAATGTCTTATCCTATCACTCACTTTGTACTTTGCCTGATTTCCTAATGTCTCTATTGATATCTGATTTCCTACACATTTTCCCCAGTTCATCACTGTGACTGACTCTTCAAATATGCTGACATTTACTTTCACTCTTTAACAAAAACCCTATATCTAAAGAACATTTGGTCCAATTCCTCGACTCACTGAAATGGGTTCTTCAAAGCCCTGCAGAGGGTAGCCCATAGGTGCTTGATTTTCTCATGACCCCAATTCACATAAAGAATCTATGCCCCACAGAGAGTAGGCCTCAAATTGGAGAAGTAGAGCAGTATTAATGGCAGGCCTATTTGATCACATCTGGTTCACAGGAAGGGTTTCCAGGCCACACTGAGTTTAGGCAAATAAGGGGCAAGTGAGCTTATTTTGGACACTTCTTTAGGCTGCGCCCCTCATGGAAACCTCCAGCAAGAGGTTATGATGAGAGTTTATATTGAAGAAGATGAGGGCCATGTGGGAGTGTTTTGGTTTAATTGTGGTCATTTGTGTGGTGGTTGGAAGAGATGACTGGGTCCGCATGGACTTCAACTCTGGAGTGATTCCCCTTAGAGACTGAAATGAACTCAGAGAAGTATTGACATGAATTGTGTTGGGATTTTAGGAGGCCACACATGAGAGTTGCCCTTGGAGACTGAGATCTAGGCTCAGGAAGCTTTCCAAAGAGCACTGGGAATCTCAGGCAGGATATCAAATGACTTTATTCAGAAAGACGTGGCAGCCATTGTTGAGAGTCAAAACACACATGGACCTCAATTGTAGACCTCAATGGGCCTGGCTTAATGTGACCTTTTGGCCACTCTTTGGGAAACCTTGCCTCTGAGAGTTCTCCTGAGCTTTAATTGAAATAAGCTTCCTCACCATTTCATGGTTCCTGAATAAATTGAAAGCCACAGTGCCTCCAACTTCATCCTTGAAAATTGGCTAGATAAATACCATGAATTTTTTAAATTTCCATGAACAGATGGCACTGGAGAACCTTTGGATATCTGTTGCTGATCATGAGTGTACCAGACATTGCATTGATTGACTGGGTTTCATGAAAATGGTGAGAACAGAGGTGCCAGAAAGTTGGAGCCTGCTGATTAGTGGGCCCAGAGCAGTGGTGGGCAGGTGTATGATAAAACATCTGTCGTGGGGACACGTGGTTCTGCCATTGGTTTCCGAATGACTTGTGACTGACATGTTGCAGCCAGCAGAACCTTACAAGTAAAGGGACCTTGTTATATGGAGAGGTTTCAGGGCAATGTTCAGAATCAGGTTGCTATGGACATGGGTGCAAGCTTTTTGGGATAGAAGCCTGGTTGGTGCATTCTCCTGCAGACCCTCAACCACTACACGTGAGAGTACTCCCTCTAGCACTGTGTCCCAGTTTTTCTCCTTGTATTACGTGAAGCCAATACCAAACTCCCAGTGCAGCAGTAAGAAACACCACGAAAAGTGGAGTATGACCAAATGGCTTCACAGATCACATGGTTAGACACTTAGACAACAGTGTCCTCAGTTTACTAACAAAGGGAAAATTCAGAACTTCTTCCTCATGTTCAATAGCATATAAGGAACCATGTCATCTAGGTCACATAGATGCGACCCAGGTTTGATGGTCTCAATACAAAGGAAGCTAAAGCTCCTGACAACAACAAATTTTTCAAGGGCCCAAACTCAGAGGCAGTTTCTCAAAAACTCATTAGGCCACCAGAGTTCCATGTTTGTCGAGTGTTTACCCTGTACCTTACTTTTGGAAATTCCTCTACCACCTCCAAGGTTGTGAACTCCTGAGCATTTTCTTTTCCAGATATATATTCACAGATTTTCAAACTCTTCTCCACTAATTGTGTATTACTTGTGGCGAAGGAAATATCAAGGCATTGTTTTGGAGGACAGTGGGAAGATTTTTGTCTAGCAAATATTTGCATACACATTACATTCATTTTCCTATTTTCCATTAGAAATACTGAATCCCTGTCACTAACCCATACCCTACTAGACTCTGACTACTAATCTTAATATGATGTAGGAAAAGAAACCTAACAGAATAGAAATACAGGCCGTACATAGGAGGCATGGTGTATACTAGGACTTGCCTTCTGCTTTATCAAGTGTATGTGTTATAAATCTAGTCAACTTTTTATTGTAATACTTCTCCATGAGTTTTTAAAGTTAACACATATGTACATTTCTGTCTCCCTTTCTCTGTAGCCTATTCATCTCATGAAATTTATTATGCATATTTAGTATCCTACCTGGTATCACACGTACATTCTTGTGAGCTTGCTGTTTTAGGATGATACAGATTGTGAGAAGAGATCACTCCCCCTAAATACTGATGGAACTGAAAATTCAACATATGGGTGAATTTCCTAGATGAACAGCATTATACATAAATCCATGCTCAGTAAAAAGAATATTTTTAGATATGAGTATGATATATATTTCATAATGAATTTTGATTGGCATACATATTACTACATTTTAATGTCTGTGTTTGTATCTATATATATTTTTTTTCTCCAGATTATTCAAAATATGAAATATATGTGTCTTATTATACACTCATTAATTTAACTCATGTTCCTATATGTGGATTTATAATCAAATTTTCACAAGATTATTCTCAGAAATATTCATCCACATGAAATACATATTTATTTCCCAGTACTGAAAACTAACTTTGGTGAATGGTGCTTACAAATCCTAATATTTGTACAGTAACTGACCCAGTTTAACATCAATGCAAGTAAAATCCTATGGGACATCATGTGTATTTTGAAGTTCATTTTTATTCAACACTGGTACATTACAATTTCTTCAGTTTATGGACATCATAGGATAATACTTTTCATCCACAAGTTCACAAATCTGTACGCATTTGGTTCACTTGCAATTACTTGCTGCTTCAGAACATATGTATTCCTCCATGTTTCTTGACTGTTCTTTGCATGAGATTATTTCCAAACATATTATTTTCGATTTCCATAATCATTTTTGAAGCAAAACTCCCACACTCTTCATCATAAACCATAATGCTAAAATTACCATTAGATGTATAACTGGTTAGAATGAACTTATGTATATCAATATAAGATTTCCTATATATTTTCAGGTATCAATTCAATCAATTATTTAAAGTTTGATCCAGTTATATTATTTATTTACAGTATGGTCTATTAAGGCATCATCTTTATAATCATAGGCACAGGGTACACGTACTTGTGTCCCCAATACTAACTTATCAGTCTTAAAATGTTGCTTTCAGAAATAGTTGAAGAAATACTGTAGTCACCTGATATACATTTACATTTCAACACAGTAATATTCCTGACAAAAAATGCAAAGGACACCCTTATGATTGTACCAAAGCCTAAATTTAATGTGAGCATGTATTACTAACAACATCCATGTCCTGATTAACTAAAGATCTCAAATATCATTCCTATTGGTGACTACATATTTGTTTCTTCCTAAGATTATATATTCAAACTCAACCATGTTAAAAACATCTATCCTATCACTCACTTTGTACTTTCCCTGATTTCCTAATGTCTCTATTCATATCTGCTTTCCTACACATTTTCCCCAGTTCATCACTGTGACTGACTCTTCACATATGCTGACATTTACATTCACTCTCTAACCAAAACCCTATATCTAAATAACTTTTCGAACTATCTCTTTTTGTCTGGACGATCTCTTCCTCATTCAGTCATCCAAGGTACAAGGTCCTATACCATTGTATATCGATTTATCTGAGACAACTTTGCGGAAATAATTCAAAGCTAAGTATCCCAATCAAGGGCCCAATGTTCATCTGGGTTTGAAATCTTTCCTAGATTTCTGTTTTCATACTTATATTACACCTATATATGCTTGTAATATAGGAGGGTCCCAATACCATTATTCATCTCACAGAATGATTCCTAACCCAAATCGAACATGCTATAAACCCTAACCATGCACTGTTCCCTCAATTTAACTTTACGAAGAGCAGGAACAGAGTTGGTGTTATAATACAGGTAGATAGGGGATCTTCCACCTGTTGAGAACCTCAAGTTCCATGCAGAAATAAACCCTGGAGAAGATGTAGGCAGCTATGAAGAACCTGAGAGAGCAACAGATATCTTCCTTGGTAAAATACCTGGTTAGGATGAAGCGATGTGTCTGAATAAGCCTCTCTCTTCTTAATGTAGAGAAGATGGACCAAACCAGGTCTGTGTGGAGAGCTGTTAACATGTGCCTATGGTTGATATACCATTCTATCTTGTGAATGTGACACAGGAAGTAGGGGCAGCCTCTCTCTCATGGGACCCTTGGAAGCAAATGTTAGGATAAAGTGGTTGCCAAGATAGTGACCTCATTCGGTTCCTGAAGGAAGTGACCTACCTCACTTCCTTGGTGATGGAACTCTCTGAACTTGGGATCCAGGAAGCCAGGCACTCAGAGCCAGTCAAAGTCCCAGTCCCAGTGGGTTCACTTGTTTGGATTTACCAAGGACAGAGTCGGTCTTTCTTGGTACATACTGATGTGTGGATGGCTAAATGCCAGGAAAGCTCTGAAGAGGGGCCTTTCCTGAGAAAGCAGGTAGTGACTCACTGATTGATGCTGACAACTTTACAGAGTTGGTAAAGGAGACCTGATCTGAGACAGGAAAGTCCATTTCGAGGGAGCAGAGTAAGGCCCACCAGTCTGAGGACACTCTGGATAGTCACAGACCTACTTGGGTAATGGAGGTGCCTTTGTGGGTGTGGGTGTGAATTTGTAGTTTTGTATCATGTTCTGAGAATAGGTAGGAAAGGCAGTATGTTTGGTTTGGAGTGGACTGTTTTTGGTAAGTCATTTGACATGGCGAGTGTTTCTATGTTTGTGTTTCCCACTTTTTCCGTGGTTGTAGATATTAGAAAAGTGAATGCATCAATGGATGTGTCCTGTCTAGTAGAAAGCATCTCAGCACACATCCTGCCCAATTTATGAATGGACTGTGGCTTGCCTTATATGGGCAACACCTACTTCTTTCCTTAGTTCCTGTTTTCTTCCTGAATTCTGGCCACTCTCCAGAATAGGCTCATGTTTTTTTGTCCAAGATATGGACCTCTGTCGAGTTCTGTGACATGGCCATGTACTGGATAGATAAAGGGAATTGGGAGCATCTCAGAAAACTCGGATATCAGTGTGACCAGTAAAGTCTCAGTAGAGAAACCCTGCTTTGTGCCTTTTGCTAACCTACTGTTCTGTTGACCTGAATGTCAGGAAGGTCTTTTCCTCAGGCCACCAGTTTGTGAAGCCTGAAAAAAACTGCTTTCAATTGGAAATGAATGAGCATCACCTGTGGCTCTTTGCTTAATTGCTTTGGAAAGGGATGTGTCTGAATCATCCTTTCGGCTCTGAGAGAGGCTGTGGCTTTGATTTTCAGCACCTGATGGATCTAAAGAAAGATCCCATGTGTGCATCCAAAACCAAAATGGCAAAAAGATCAGTCATTGTGGATGAAGTCTCTTGCTTCCTCTGTTAGGTTCCTGACCTCCATCAAGTAAGTAGAGGGATCCTTTGAGACAAATGAGTTCTTCAAAGCCCTGCAGCAGTGCTTGGGTTCTCACATGACTCCAAATCACATAAAGAATCTATACCTCACAGTCAGTAGGCTTCAAAATGAAGAAACAGAGCAGTATTACTGGCAGGCCTATTTGATCAATCCTGGTTTACAGGAAGGGTGTCCAGGAAACCCTGACTTTAGGAAAATGAGGGGCAAGGGAACTTATTTTGGACACTGTCTTGGGCTGCGCCCCTTATGGAAACCTCCAGCCAGAGGTTATGATGAATGTCTACATGGAAGAAAATGAGGGCCATGTGGGAGTATTTGGGTTTAAATGAACATATTATTAACCATAACCATACACTGTTTCGTCAATCTAAGTGTTCAGAAAAGCAGGGAAAGATTTGGTCTTACAATACAGGAATGCAGGGGATCTTCCACCTGCTGAAAACTTCAAAGTTCCATGCAGAAATGATCCCTGGAGAAGATGTAGGCAGCTATGAAGGACATGATAGAGCAAAAGGCATCTTCCATGGCAAACAACCTGGTCAGGATGAAGGGTTGTGTCTGAATCAGATTCTCTCTTCTTAAGGTAGAGGAGATGAACCAAACTAGGCCTTTGTGGAGAGCTGTTCCCAGGTGACTATGGTTTCTATACTATTCTAACTTGTGAAAGTGTCACAGGTAGTAGGGACATCCTCCATGTTATGAGACCTTAGGAAGCAAATGTTAGGACAAATTGGTTGCCAAGGCAGTGACCTCATTCAGTTACTAAAGGAAGTGACCTCACCTCACATCCTTGTTGATGGAACTCTCCAAATTTGGGTTCCAGGAAGCCAGGCACCAAGACCCAGTCCAAGCACCAGTTCCAGTGTTCTCACTTGTTTGGATTTTCCGAGGACAGAGTCAGTCTTTTGTGGTACCTACTTATGTGAGAATGGCCAAATTCCAGAAAAATTCTGAAGAGCGGCCCTTCCAGAGAAAACAGGTAGAGGCTCACTGCTGGCTCCTGAAAACTTCACAGAGTTGACCAAGGAGCCCAGATCTGAGACAGGACAGACCATTTCTGGGGAACATAGTATGGCCCTCCGGTCAGAGGACACTCTGGATAGTTCCAGACCTACTTGGGGGAAGGAGGTGCCTTTGTGGTTGTGGGTATGGGTTTGTGGTTTTTTCTTTTGTTCTGAGAATAGTTAGGAAAGGGGGTGTGTTTGGTTTGGAGTGGAGTGTTTCTAGTTAGTCCTTTGACAAGGCGAGTGTTTTTAGGTCTGTGTATCCCACTGTGTCCGTGGTTGTAGACATTAGAAAAGAGAATGCCTCAATGGGTGTATCCTCTCAAGGAGAAAACTTCCCAGCAATCATCGGGCACAATTTATAAATGGAGTGTGGCTTGCCTTATCAATGGGCAACACCAACTATCTTCCTACGTTCCTGTTTTCTTCCTGAATTCTGGCCACTCTCCAGAATAGGCTCATGATTTTGTGTCCAATATATGAACCACTTCCAAGATCTGTGACATGGCCATATACTGGATAGCTGAAGGGAATGGCAAGCATCTCAGAAAACTCAGATATCAGTGTAGCCAGTAAAGTCTCAGTGGAGAAACCCTGCTTTGGGCCTTTTGATTACCTATTGTTATGTTGCCCTGAATATCAGGAAAGACTTTGTCTCAGGCCACCCCTTTGTGAAGCCTGAAGAAAACAGTTTTCACATGGAAATGAATGGGCATTACCTTTGTGTTTACAATAAAGCCTTCACAGATTTGGCTCTCATTAAGTTAAAAATACTTTTAGATTGCTTCTCAGTGTAAAAAGTAACATGGAACTGTACATATCTTATTGATAACAAGTCCAATTATAGAACACAAATGATATACATAAATCTCCAACATGTTTTTCTTTTAAGCCTAGAATTACCATACAACCTTAGAACACCAGCTTGATAAAATGGTCTTTGGAAGCTTCTACCTTACAGACTTGTATACCTGGAAGATATGAACACATTAACACCACAATTACATTGATGTTTTTGTATTAAACAAGTTTAGATTTTAAAGAAATAACATGGCACAATTTTATAAAAACAGTACTTGTTTTACCAGCTGTTTATTTTTTTAAGATTACTTGCTCAAAACTTACACATATAACCAAGTTACACAAACCTTTTTTTATTATTTACTTAAACCCTTTTAATTACTTAATTATATAGACTCTCTTATCCAGAAACACATTTTTCCTCTATTAGATCTATATCTGGAACCTTTTAGTTTCTCTTTTTCATCTACTAACCTCTTTCTGTTCACATTTCAATACAATACTTGTAAATTTCTGAATTTAGGCAGATTATTTTATAGACATCTACATTTTATTAGGGCCTTTTTGAAAACCTAGAAAACTTATAGGCCTAATTTTAAAGACATCTTTATTTTTATCTGTTTACCCAATTTGAATTAAAACATATGAATCACGTGAGTCAAAGACATTTGGATACATTCTTAAATTTTTCATGAGTGCTCCTCATCTGTCAATTGTCGTATCACTGCATGATATATGGACATACACACATACAGACATACCAACATACAACACGTAACACAAATGTAACACATAACACAATAGTAAAAGCCTTGTAGCTTTTTCAGGTGAAATCTCCATTGAAATGCTAAAAACTCCAGAGTCGATCAAAAATAGAACTGATCAGAAAACATTAACCCATCAGCAGAATCAAGATCATGAGCTCAAAAAAAAAATACAGAATCTAAGAAAAGCAAGAGTCCTAAAAAAGATGACTGGCCAGTAATTAGTAAATACCGTATAATATAATTTTTTGGTTAGGTCTAGTTTGAGTTCAGGTAAAAAGACACATTTACTCTTTTTTATCTGTCTCCTGCTGAGTGCTGCAGGCTTCTTTTATTTGCATATCAACTTAAGTCCTGGCTGAGGTCTGGAAAACTGAAAAGACTGGAATTCGTAGCAGAAACCTCAGGCCTAAGGCATTTTAGCTATAAGTCATAATTTCCAGGTTTGGATGTTGAAAATTTTGATGCAAGTTTAAGATGTAATTCTCAAAATTTTATATCTTTAGATTTTTCTACACTAGAAAAACTTGCTCATACAAAACTGAAAATAGGATCATTTTTTGATAATATTAAAGCCACCATCAGAAGAAGTTTCTATAGGATCGTTAAGCCCCTTTCTTTGTTATGAAGTTTCTAATAGTATTAAGTTACATTAAATTGGCTGAAAATTTTTTAAAAAGAACCACACACTACCATGTGTATCCGAAATTAAGCTTTAAAAATTTCCAAGACTGTTGCTAATTAATGTCATTTTAATAAGCCAGACCAACGTTTTAATTTAGTACCATTTTTTAAAATCTTACACACTGATGGGAATAGATACCATATCATAATTTATTATCTCTTCCCAAGTTAATGCACTGGTCTATCTAGTGAAATTTTTTCAGGCTGCCTAGTTCAAAATTAAAACTCTTTAATTATTTTTTATCCTAAGTATTTAAGTTTCCTAGCATGAACTACTTGAAATCAAACTAAACAATTGTTTAAACCCAACTTTTAACTGTAACATAGTGCAATGCTTTAGAAACCCATTTAGATACGAGATGGTTAAAATAAAAAAAAAAATCATTTTTAGATACACATTCACCCTAGATCATCCCCAAGAAAAAATCTATAATATCAACATATTAATGCATTCATTGTCCCTTTTGTTAAGTAAACAGAGGTGGAGAAATCCTTAAAGTGCACGTAAGGAATAAGGGAGTTCCCCACAGCAAAATGGCTCTGTCAGCTGCTGGGAGTCCCTTAGCCTCACCATTTACTTACAGGATTAGTTCCTCTGGTTTGCTTTGACCCCAGGCACCAGGCATATTCTGTGTCTCCCAACTTTGCAGTAGTCAGCTCCCAAAAATTTCATCCTCTGCTTGCAGTTGTTTTGAGTGCTAGGCTTCCCCAAGAGGGCAGAGTGGGGTTTATTTAAAGTCCCCTCTGGGGTGTCAAAATTTATGACTGAAGGCGTGGTTCCCATCCCAAAGCCAATTAATGCCAATTTAATAATGAGGACAGGGTTTTGAGAAAAGTTTAAGCGAGATATCAAAGTTCTTTGACCCCAGACATTTCCCTCTGCAGTGGGCATGCTCAAGCCAACTACAGGAATAAAAAAATCACTGCTTCCGTAATTTTGCTTAACAAAGGGGAGTAAAGTTTATCAAAGTTCTTTAAAACACAGCTAAGAGAGGTGCAAAAGGTGAGAACAGAAAAACTGGCGGTTCTATTGACTTTTGGTCCCTCACAGGAGAAGCATTAGTTTAAAATTTAGCTAAAGTAACTTCCACATATGTAAGGCAGGTTGGAACTCGGGACTCTGCATCGGTCCAACAATGCCATCACATTTAACAGAAACACAGATAAAAAGACACACAAAGACCATCATGCAGCTCCCGTTTGTTCACAACCCCAAGATCTACAATCTTGTGACTCAGGGAGAATGGAGGGAAGAGGGGAAGGAGTAGAAGGTTTGAGTGATAGAATCCTGGGTGACGGTGTCGGATTGGAGGCAGGGACCAGGAAAGGCTTCAAGGACAGAGGCATGGAATGGCTTTGTCCCATAATGAGAGTTTCTCAAACAGAGACAAGGACAATACAAACGTGACACAAACATGTACACACAGGTAACATTTAACACGAGTTCAGAAGTAAAGATTAGAACCTAGTAACTGGCAAAACCTGATGGGTTAGACCACAAAGACAGACAGTGAATTCAACCTGAGAGAAAAAAGTAGCCAGCAAGATATGATGGGTTGGCAGCAGAGTCACCTAATGTGGGCTCATCCGTCCCTCCTCACCTAATGAGGGCACATCCATCACTCCCTGAGTCCTCCAAGGCATCCCTTGCGAGGACGTGGTCTGTGGCTTTAGGACACGTTTGTCCACCACTGACAGGGGGAACTTACGTTCTCGGCTGGCAGCCACTCTGCCAACCCAAACCAAAAACGAAAAACCGGAACCTGAACAAAAAGCTCTGAGCGATCGCAAGGAAAAATGGAAAGAAGCGCCTTACTTACCCCAGAGGGGTCTGTTGGGTGTCCTTGTCCTATGCTGCGTGATTCCCGGCCAACGCACCAAATGTAAGGATCCGGTGAACGTCGGAGGAAGAGACCACCAAGAGACCGCGGCTCATGCAACAGAAAAAGGCGTTCATTGAGGATCCAATCCAGCATGCTGGGGCACGTGCTCACTCAAGAAGGGAAAGCAGCCCAGAGCCCCGAGCAGGGGTTGAGCAGTGCTTAAGTACACTTTTTGGGAAGGGCGGGACTTTACATATATCACAGTCTCCTTTAAGAAATCAACATACACCGCAGAAAATCAAACAACAATTCCTAAACATGATTAGTTCACTCATTGGCAGGAACAGGTGAGGCAGGAGTGATAGGTCAGTTCTAAAGCGAGGTACACATTCAAACAGATTGCTTTAGGCCTTGCAATGCCTATGTGCCAGGCCACACAGGGTCTAGGTTATTAAATAACCAGGCGGTCAGGGGGAATATTTACTGGGCAGTCGGGAATTGTACTACAAGCTACAGGAATTTCAGGTTTGCATGTAGCATAGGAACTTAACATACCTGGTCCTTTACATTTTAACTCAGGCCTTGCAGCTTAGAAACTTTACAAAACCCAGTCCTTTTACACTTCAACTTGTACACTTTAATTTCAATTTATTTTACCCTTTCAGATCACTCCTGGTGGACAAGAAGGGTGTCCAAGCCACCCCTGAATTTAGGCAAATGAGTGGCAAGGGAGCTTATTTGGGACACTGTCTTGGGGCTGTGCCCCTCATGGAAACCTCCAGCCAGATGTTATGATGAGTGCCTTTATAAAGAAGAGGAGGGCCATGTGAGAGTGTTTTGGTAATAATTGTGGTCATTTGTGTGACGGTTGGAAGAGATGAGTGGGTCCACCTGGGCTTGAATTCTTGTGTGATTCCCCTTAGAGACTGACATCTGGAACTGAACTCAGAGAAGTATTGCCATGAATTGTGGTGATATTTTAGGAGGCCAAGCATGAGAGTCGCCCTTGGAAACTAAGATCAAGGTCGAGGGTGGATTTCCACAGAGCACTGAGAATTTCAGCCAAGATATCCCATGATTTTATTCTTAAAGACTTGGTAGCCATAGTTGAGTGTCAAAACACACATGGACCTCACATTGTAGACCTCAATGGGCCTGGCTATATCTAACCTTTTGGTCACTCTTTGGGAAGCCTTGCCTATGAAGGTTCTCCAGAGTTTCATTCAAATGAGCTTCCTCAACATTTAATGGTTCTTGAAACCCACAGTGCATACAAACACAATAGAAATACAAGCAGTTCAGAAGAGGCATGGTGTATAGTTGGACTTGCCTTTTGCATTATGTTTGGTAGGTGTTATAAATCTAGTTAATTTTTAATTGAAATAGTTCTCCTTGTGTTTTTTAAGTTAATAAATATGTGAATTCCTCTATCCCTTTCTCTGTAGCCTATTCATCACATGTATTTTTATATAAACATATAGAATCCTACCTGGTATCACATATACATTCTTGTGAGGTGGCTGACATGGCAGATACAAATTTATCACAAGAGATCACTCCTCCTAAATGCTATTGGATCTTAAAATTCAACCTAAGGGTAACCTTTCTAGTTGAACAACATATTCATAATCCATTGTTCAGTAAAATTAATATTTTTGGATCTGTGGACGATATATATTTCATCATGAATTGCAATTGGCATATATATTGCCACTTTATAATGTCTGTGTGTGTTTTGCTCTTTGCTTAATTGCTTTGGAAAGGGATGTGTCTGAATCAGCCTCTTGGCCCTTTGTGAGGCTGTGGCTTAGATTTCAGCACCTGATGGATCTAAAGAAAGATCCATGGGTGCATCCAAAACCAAAATGGCCAAAAGAGCAGTTATTGTGGATGAAGACTCTCACCTTCTTCTCTAAGATTCCTGACATCCATCAAGTGAAAATAGGGATCCTTTGGGTCAAATGAGTTCTTTAAAGCCCTGCAGAGTTTAGCCCATAGGTGCTTGGGTTTTCTCATGAATCCAGTTTACATAAAGAATCTAAACCCCACAGTCAGTAGGCATCAAATTGGAGAAGCCAAGGAGTATTAACGGCAGGCGTATTTGATCACTCCTGGTTCACAGTCAGGATTTCCAGGCCACACTGACTTTAGGCAAATGAGGGGCAAGAAAGGTTATTTTGGACACTGTCTTGTGCTGTGCCCCTCATGGAAACCTCCATCCAGATGTTATGATGAGTGTCTACATGAAATAAGATAAGGGGCATGTGGGAGCATTTTGTTTTGAATTGTGGTAATTTGTTTGGTGCTTGGAACAGATGACTGGGTCCACCTGGGCTTGAACTCTGGTATGATTCCCCTAGGAGACTGAATTCTGGAAGTGACATAAGAGAAGTATTGTCATGAATTGTGTTTGGATTTTACTAGGCCATGCAACCAACATCTCAGGTATTAATTGTGGTGCAGGGAGATCTAGGTGCAGGGTGGCTTTGCCCACAGCACTGGGAATCTCAGCCTGGATATCACATGATTTTATTCTGAAATTCTTTAAAGCCACACTTGAGAGTCAAAACACATATGGACCTCACATTGTATACCTCAATGGGCCTGACTTCATGTGACCTTTTGGCCACTCTTTGGGAAGCCTTGCCTGTGAGTGTTCTCAAGATCTTTCATTGATATGAGCTTCTTCAACATTTAATGGTTCCTGAATGAATTGAAACCCACAGAGCCTCTAACTTTATCCTCGAAAAATGGCTTGATAAATACCATGAAATTTTTGAAATTCCCATCACCAGGTGGCACTGGAAAACTCTTGGATGTCCTGTTGCTCATCATGAGTGTATCAGACAGTGCCTTGAGTGACTGGGTTTCATGAAAATTGTGTAGAACAGTGATGCCAGTAAGTTGGAGCCAGTTCATTAGTGGGCCTAGAGCAGTGGTGTGAAGGTGTGTGAAAAAACATGTGTGTTGGGGCATGTGGATCTGCCATTGGCTTCCAATTGCCTTGTGATTGACAGGGTACAGCCAGCAGACCCTTATATGTAAAGGCATCTTGTTATATGGATAGGTTTCTGGGAAATGTTCAGAATCAGGTTGCTATGGACAAAGGGGCAACCTATGTGGGACAGAATCCTGGTTGGTGCATTCTCATGCAGACCGTGTCCCTCCACACGTGACAGAACTCCCTCCAGCACTGTGTCCCAGTTGAACTCCTTGTATTTCATGAAGCAAATACCAAACTCCCAGTGCACCAGCAAGAAACACCACGAAAATTGGAGGATGACCAAATGGCTTCACAGTCAACCCGGGGAGACACTTACACCCCAGTGGCCATATTTTAACTACAAAAAGAGTATTCAGCACTGCTGCCTCATTTTCATTGGAAAATTAGAAACAATGTCCTTCAGGTCACATATTTGCACACCCAGATTTGATGGTCACACAACAAAGGAAGCTAAAGCTCCTGACAACAACATGTATTTTAAGAGCCCAACCTCAGAGAGTTTCTCAAGAAGTCTTTACACAAGCAGAGCTCAATGTTTGTGGAGTGTTTACCCTGTCCCTTACTATTGGAAACTCCTCTACCACCTACAAGTTTGTGAACTCCTGAGCATTTTTTATTCCTGATATGTATTTACAGATTTTCTAACTTTTCTCCTTTATTGTATCTTACTTGGAACTAAGGTAATGCCAAGGCAATCTTCTGGATGAGAGTGTGAACATTTTTGTGTAGCACATATTTGCATACCCTTTAGAGTCATTTTCCAATTTTCCATTCAAAATACTGAATCCCTGACACTAACGCATACCCTAATAAACTCTGACTACTACTCCTAATATGATGGAGAAAAATAACACAAACAGAATAGGAATACTAGCAGTTTAGAGGAATCATGGTGTATAGTTGGACTTGTTTTTTGCATGATTAATTGTAGGTGTTATAAATCTAGTCAATTTTTAATTGAAATAGTTCTCCATGTGTTTTTAATGTTAACAAATATGTGAATTCCTCTCTCCCTTTCTCTGTAGCCTATTCAGCACATGTATTTTTAAATGCACATATAGAACACTACCTGGTATCACACCTACATTCTTGTGAGGAGACTAATTTGGCAAATACAATTTGTGAGAAATGATCACTCCTGTTAAACTCTGTTGGAACTGAAAATTTAACCTAGGGGTGTGTTTCCTAGAAGAACAACATTATACATAAATCCATGTTCTAAAAGAAATAATTTTGCATCTGTGGAAGATATATATTTCATGATAAATTTCGATTGCTAATTTATTGTCTGTGTGTGTTTTTTTTGTATATATATATATACACTCTCCAGATTTTTCAAAATATGAAATATATGTGTCTTATATACACTCACTAAATTCATTCATGTTCATGTATATGGATTTATAATCAACTTTTCACAAGATCCTTCTCAGAAATATTCATCCACCTGAAATACATATTGTTTGCAGTACTGAAAACTAACTTCAGTTAATTTTGCATACAAATACTAATACTTCTACAGTAACTGACCCAGTTTAACATCAATGCAAGTACATTCCTATGTGACATGATGTGTATTTTGAAATTTATTTTAATTCAACACTCGTACATTACTATTTCTTCAATTTATGCACATCATAGGATATATATTTCATCGATAAGTTAGCAAACTTATAGGCATTTGTTTCACTTTCAATCACTTCCTGCTTCAGAACACATTCTTCCAGGTTTCTTGACTGGTCTTATCATGAGACTTCTTTCCAAATACATTATTTTTGATTTCCTTTATCACTTTTGAAGCAAAACTGACACTCACTTCATGATAAACCATAACTATAATATCACCATTAGATGTATAACTGGTTGGAAGGAATGATTTCATATCAATATAGTATTTCTTATATATATTCTGATATCAGTTTAATCCATTATTTAAAGTGGAACCAGTTATATTATTTATTCACTATATGGTCTATTCATGCATTATCTCTATATTCATAGACACAGGGTACACCTCTTAGTATGCCCAATACTAATTTATTCGTCTTCTAAATATTGCTCCCAGAAATGGTGGAAGAAATACTCATGTCACCTGATCTACATATACATGTTACCACAGTAATATTCTGGACACAAAATGCAAAAGTCACACGTATGATTGTACCAAAGCCTAAATGGAAACTGAACATGGATTACTAAAAACAGCCATATCTAGGTTGCCTAATGCTCTCAAATGTCAATCCTATTGGTGACCACATTTTTGTTTCTTCCTAAGATTATATATTCAACCTCAAAACTGTTGGAAATGTCTAGTTTTTTCACTCACTTTATACTTTGCCTGATTTCCTAATGTCTCTATTGATATCTACTTTCCTACATATTTTTCCCAGTTCAACATTGTGACTGACCCTTCACATGTGCTGACATTGACATTCACTCTCTAACCAAAACCCTATTGCTAATGAACTTTGATCCAAATCCTATACTCTTTCTTCTTCCGAAACATACTGACTATCTTCCTGATCCTATTGACTATCCCTTTTTGAGTGGATGTACTCTACTACATTCAATCATCCGAGGTACAAGGTACTATGCCATTGTATATCGATTTTTCTGAAATATGTATGCAGAACGTAATTCAAAGCTACGTCTCCCAATCTATTGCCCAATGCACTTCTGAGCTTCAAATCTTACCTAGATTTCTGTTTCCATACTTATATTTAACCACTATATTTCTATATATTGCAGGTTCCCAATACCATTATTCAACCCGCAGAATGATTCCTAACCCAAATTGAACCTGTTATTAACCCTAACCATACACTGTTGCCTCAATCTAACATTACAAAAGAGCAGGGACAGGGCTATTCTTTCAATAAGGGATGTAGGTGATCTTCCAACTGCTGAGAACCTCAAAGTTCGATGTAGAAATTATCCCTGGAGAAGATGTAGGCAGCTATGAAGGACCTGAATGAGCAAAAGCCATCTTCCATGGCAAACAACCTGCACAGGACGAAGGGATGTGTATGCATCAGACTCTCTCTTCTTAATATAGAGAAGATGGACCTAACCAGGCCTTCGTGGAGAGCTGTTGCATGGTGTCTATTTTGATATACCATTCTAACTAGTCAAATTGTCACAGGAAGTAGGGGCACCCTCCAACTCATGGGACCATTGTAAGCAAGTGTTAGGACAAAGTTGTTGCCAAGGCAGTGGCCTCATTCAGTTCCAAAGAAAGTGACATACCTCATTTTCTTGGTGATGGAACTCTCTGAAATTGGGATGCAAGAAGCCAGGCACCAAGAGCCAGTCCCAGTCCCAGTCCCAGTGGGCTCACTTGTTTGGATTTACCAAGTACAGAGTCAGACCTTCTTGGTACCTAGTGATGTGAGCATGGCCAAATGCCAGTAGAGCTCTGAAGAGGGGCCTTTCTTGAGACAGCAGGTTGGGGCTAACCACTGGCTCCTCCCAGAATAACAGAGTTGGCCAAGGAGACAAGATCTGAGACCGGACAGTCCATTTCGAGTGGAACATAGTATGGCCCACCAGTCAGAGGACACTCCAGATAGTTAAAGACCTATTTTTGGGAAGGAGGTGCCTTTTTGGTTGTGGGTGTGAGTTTGTGGTTTTGTTTCATGTTCTGAGAATAGGTAGGAAAGGTGGTTGGTTTGGTTTGGAGTCGACTTTTTCTACTAAGTCTTTAGACAAGGCGGGTGTTTCTATGTCTGTGTAGCCACTGTGTCCGTGGTTTTAGACATTAGAAACGAGAATGCATCAATGGAGGTGTCCTGTCTAGTAGAAAGATTCACAGCATTCATCCTGCACAATTGATTAATGGACTGTTGCTTGCCTTATGGATGGGAAACACCTACTAACTTCCTAAGTTGCTGTTTTCTTCCTGAATTCTGGCCACTCTCCAGAATAGTATCATGGTTTATTGTCCAAGATATGTACCACCTCCAAACTCTGTGACATGGCCATGTCCTTGATAGCTGAAGGGAATGGGAACATCTCAGAAAACTCAGATACCAGTGTGACCAGTAAAGTCTCAGTGGAGAAACCCTGCTTGGCTCCATTTGCTTATCTATGTTTCTGTTGCCTTGAATGTCAGGAAGGTCTTTGCCTCAGGCCACCCCTTTGTGAAGCCTGAAGAAATAGTTTTCAAATGGAAATGAATGGGCATCACCTGTGGCTCTTTGCTTAATTGCTCTGGAAAGGGAGGTGTCTTAATCAGACACTAGGCCCTGTTTGAGGCTGTGGCTAAAATTCTCAGCTCCTGATAGATCTAAAGAAGATCCCATGTGTGCATCCAAACCAAAATGGCAAAAAATCTGTCATTGTGGATGAAGTCTCTTGCCTTCTTCGGTTTGGTTCCTGACCTCCATCAAGTGAGAATAGGGATCCTTTGGATCAAATGAGTTCTTCAAATTCCTGCAGAACTGCTTGGGTTGTCTCATGATGCCAAATCACATAAAGAATCTATACCTGACAGTCAGTAGGCCTCAAATTGGAGAAGCAGAGCAGTATTTATGGCAGGCCTATTTGATCACTCCTGGTTCATAAGAAGGGTGAACAGGCCACCCTTACTTTGGACATATCAGGGGCAAGGGTGCATTATTTGGACACTGTCTTGGGCTGCGCCACTCTTGGAAACCTGCAGCCAGAGTTAATGATGAGTGTTTATATGGTTAAAGATAAGGGCAATGTGGGAATGTTTTGGTTTTAAATGTGGTCATTTTTGTGGCGTTTGGAATAGATGACTGGGTCCACATGGGCTTGAACTCTGGTGTGATTCCCCTTAGAAACTGAGTTCTGAAACTGACCTCAGAGAAGTATTGCCATGAGTTGTGTTGGGATTGTAGGAGGCCATGCATAAGAGTCGCCCTTGAAACCTGAGATCTAGGCCCAGGAAAGCTTTCAACAGAGCACTGAGAATCTCAGCAAGGATATCACATGATTTTATTCTGAAAAACTTGGCAGCCACAGTTAAGAGTCAAAACACACAAGGACCTCACATTATAGACCTTAAAGGGCCTGGCTTCATTTGACCTTTTGGGCACACTCTGAGAAGCCTTGCCTGTGAGAGTTCCTCAGAGCTTTCATTGAAATGAGCTTCCTCACCATTTAATGGTTCCGGGATGAATGGAAACCCCAAAGTGCCTTCAACTTCATTCTTGAAAAATGGATAGATAAATATCATAAAATTTTTGAAATTTCCAATGACCAGGTGGCACTGGATAACCATTGGATGTCCCATTGCTGATCATGAGTGTACCAGACAGTGCCTTGATTTACTGGGTTTCTTGAAAATGGTGTAGAACAGAGATGCCAGTAAGTTAGAGCGTGCTGAGTAGTGGGCCTAGAGCAGTGGTGTGCAGGTGTGTGATAATACATCTGTGGTGTGGCCATGTGGATATTACATTGGCTTCCAAATTGCTTGTGACTGACTTCGTGCAGCCATCAGACCATTATATGAAATGGCATCTTGTAATATGGAGAGGTTTCAGGGCAATGTTCAGAATCAGGTTGGTATGGTCAAGGGGGCAAGCAATGTGGGATAGAAGCCAAGTTGGGGCATTCTCCTGCAGACCCTGACCCACCACATGTTACAGGACTACCTCCAGCACTGTTTCCCAGTTGAATTCCTTGTATGTCGTGAAGCAAATACAAAACACCCAGTGCAGCAGCAAGAAACACCAGGAAAAGTGGAGGATGACCAAATGGCTTCAAAGTCCACATGGGGAGACACTTAGCCCCCAGTGACCACAGTTTAGCTACAAAGAGTGAATTCAGCACTGCAGCCTCATGTTCATTGGAAAATAAGAAACCATGTCCTCCAGGTCACATAGATGCAGACCAAACTTTGATGGTCTCACTACAAAGGAAGTTAAGCTCCTGACAACAACATATATTTCAACTACCCAAACTCAGAGGCAGTTTCTCAAGAAGTCTTTAGGCCAGCATAGCTCCATGTTTGTGGAGGGTTTACACTGTCCTTTACTTTTGGAAACTGTTCTACCACCTCCATAGTTGTGTAATGCTGAGCATTTTCCAGTCCAGATATGTATTCACATATTTTCTAACTCTTCTCCTCTAATTGTGTCATACTAGGGGCGAAGATAATTTCAAGGCATTCTTCTGGATGAGAGTGGGAATATTTTTTTGTAGCACATATTTTCATGCTTATTAGATTCATTTTCCTATTTTCTACTTGAAATACTGAATCCCTGACACTAACCCATTACCTACTATACTCTGACTACTAATCCTAATATGATGGAGAAAAATAACTCAAACAGAATAGAAATACAAGCATATCAGAGGAGGCATAGTGTATAGTTGGACACGGCTTTTGCGTGACAAAGTGTTGGTGTTATAAATCTAGTCAATTTGTAATTGATATAGTTCTCCATGTGTTTTTAAAGTTAACAAATATGTGAATTCCTCTCTCCAATTCTATGTAGCCTATTCAGCACATCTATTTTTATATGCATATATAGAATCCTACCTGGTATCACATGTACATTCTTGTCAGGTGTCTGACTTGGCAGATACAAATTGTGAGAAGTGATCACTCCTCCTAAACACTGTGGGATCTGAAAATTCATACTCTGTGTGAGCTTCCTAGTTGAACAATATTATACATAATTCCATGTTCAGGTAAATGAATATTTTTCGATCTGTGGATGATATATATTTCATGATGAATTTCGATTGGCATATATACTACTACTTTTTAATGTGTGTGTGTGTGTGTGTGTGTGCGTGTATACACACTCCAGATGTTTTAAAATATTAAATATATGTGTCTTATTATACACTCCTTAATTTCATTCTAGTTCATGTATGTGGATTTATAGTCAACATTTCACAAGATTATTCTCGGAAATATTCAACCACCTGAAATACTATTTGTTTCCTATTACTGAAAATTAACTTCAGTGAATCGTGAATACAAATCCTAATATTTCTACAATAATTGACCCAGTTTCTCATTAATGCAAGTAGATTCCTATGGGACATGATGTGTATTTTTATGTTCATTCTTATTCACCACTGGTATTTTACTATTTCTTCAGTTTATGCACATTATAAGATATATATTTCATCCACAAGTTACAAAATTATAGGCATTTGTTTCACTTTCAATCATTTTCTGCTTCGAAACACATGTATTCCTCCATGTTTCTTGACTGGTCTTCTCATGAGACTTCTTTCCAAATACATTATTTTCGATTTCCATAATCACTTTTGAAGCAAATCTCACACACCCTTCATGATAATCCATAACCCCAATATTACCATTAGATGTATAACTGTTTGGAATTAATGATTTTGTATCAATATAATATTTCTTATATATTTTCAGATATCAATTCAATCCATGATTTAAAGTGAAACCAGTTATATTATTTATTCACTGTACAGTCTATTCATGCTTTTTCTTTATATTCATAGACACAGGGTACACCTCTTTGTAAACCCAATACTAATTTATACGTCTTCAAATTATTGATCTCAGAAATGATGGAAGAAATACTCATGTCACCTTATCTACATATACATTTTATCACAGTAATATTTGGACACAAAAAGAAAAGGTCACACTTATGTTTGTACCAAAGACTAAATGTAAAGTGAATATGGATTACTAAAAACATCCATGTCCAAGTTGCCTAATGCTCTCAAAAATCAATCCTATTTGTGACAATATATTTGTTTCTTCCTAAGATTATATATTCAAATTCAACCCTGTTGAAAACATCTAATCCTTTCTCTCACTTTATACTTTTCCTGATTTCATAATGTCTCTATTGATTGCTTTACTACATATTTTCCCCAGTTCATCATTGTGACTGACTCTTCACATCTGCTGACATTTCCATTCACACTCTAATTGAAACCGTATTGCTAAGAAACTTTTGTTCCAAATCCTATAATCACTCTTCCTCCTAAACCTACTGACTATCTTCCTAATCCTACCTATTAACGCTTTCTGACTGGATGTTCTCTTCTACATTCAATAATCCAAGGTACAGGGTCTTATGCCATTGTATATCGATCTCTCTGAGACATCTCTGCAGAACATAATTCAATGCTAAGTATCACAATCCCTTGATCGCAATGCTAAGTATCACAATCCCTTGAAGTCCAATCCCCTTCTGGGCTTCAAATTTTACTTAGATTTCTGTTTTCCTACATACATTTCACCTCATTATTCTTGTACAATTATTCATCCAGCAGAATAATTTCTAACCCAAATCGAACATGTTATTAACCCTAACCATACACTGTTCCCTCAATCTAACTTTACAGACGAGCAGGGACAGAGTTGGTCTTACAATATAGGATTGTAGGGGATCTTCCACGTGCTGAGAACCACAAAATTCCATGCAGAAATGATCACTGGAGAAGATGTAGGCAGCTATGAAGGACCTGAGAGAGCAAAAGTCATCTTCCCTGGCAAACAACATGGTCAGAATGAAGGGTTGTTTCTGAATCAGCCTCTCTCTTTTTAATGTAGAGAAGATGGACCAAACCAGGCCGGTGTGGAGAGCTGCTCCCGGGTGCCTATGGTTGATATAGCATTCTAACTTGTGAAAGTGTCACAGGAAGTAGGGGCAGCCTCTTTCTCATGGTAGCCTTGGAAGCAACTGTTAGGACAAAGAGGTTGCCAAGGCAGTGATCTGATTCAGTTCCTGAAGGAAGTGACCTCACATCACTTCTTTGGTGATGGAACTCTCTGAACTTGGGATCCAGGAAGACAGGAACCGATAGCCAGTCCAGTCCCAGTCCCAGTGGTCTCCTTGTTTGGATTTACCAAGGACACAGACATTCATTTTTGGTACCTACTGATGTGAGGATGTCCAAAACGCAGGAAAGCTCTGAAGAGGGGTTTTTCCTGAGAAAGCAGGTAGTGGCACACTGCTGGCTCCTGACAAATTCACAGAGTTGCACAAGGAAAGCAGGTCTGAGACAGGAAGGCCATTTATTTGGAACATACTATGGCCCACGAGTCAGTGGAAACTCCAGATAGTCACAGACCTACTTGGGGTACTTGGGGGAAGGAGGTGTCTTTGTGGGTGTGGGTGGGGATTTGTGAATTTGTCTCATGTTCTGAGAATAGGTAGGAATGGCGGTTTGTTTGTTTTGGTGGGACCTGTTTGTAGTAAGTCGTTTGACAAGGCATGTGTTTGGATATCAGTGTATCCCACTGTGCCCCTGGTTGTAGACATTAGAAAAGAAAATGCATCAATGGATGAGTCCTGTCTAGTTGAAATGTTCTCAGCATTCATCCTGCCCAATTTATGAATGGACTGTGGCTTGTCTTATAGATGGGCAACACCTACTATCTTCCTAAGTTCCTGTTTTCTTCCTGAATTGTGGGCACTCTCCAGAATAGACTGATGGTTTTGTGTCCAAAATATGTACCACCTCCAAGCTCTGTGACATGGCCATGTACTGCATAGCTGAAGGGAATGGTGAGCATCTCAGAAAACTCAGATATCAGTGTGACCAGGAAAGTCTCAGTGGAGAAACCCTGCTTTGGGAATTTTGCTTACCTATTGTTCTGTTGCACTGAATGTCAGGAACATCTTTGCCTCAGGCCACCCCTTTGTGAAGCATGAAGAAAACAGTTTTCAAATGGAAATAAATGGGCATCACCTGTGGCTCTTTGCTTAATTGCTTTGGAATGGGATGTGTCTGATTCAGGCTCTTGGCCCCCTGTGAGGCTGTGGCCTAGATTTTCAGAACATGAGGGATCTAAAGAAAGATCTCTTGTGTATCCAAAACCAAAATGGCCAAAAGAGCAGTCATTGTGGATGAAGTCTCTCGAATTCTTCTAAGGATCCTGACCTCCATCAAGTGAGAATCAAGATCTTTTTGGTCAAATGAGTTTTTCAAAGACCTGAAGAGGCTAGCCCAGAGGTGCTTGGTTTTTCTCATGACTCCATTTAACATTAAGAATCTAAACCGAAGAGTCAGTAGGCCTAAAATTGGAAAATCGAAGCAGTATTAACAGCAAGCCTTTTTGATCACTCATGGTTCACCGGAAGGGTGTCCAGGCCACCATGACTTTAGGCAAATGAGGGGCAAGGGAGCTTAATTTGGATACTGTCTTAGGCTGCGCAACTCATGAAAACCACCAGCCAGTGGTTATGATGTGTGTCTATATGGAAGAAGATGAGGGCCATGTGGGAGTGTTTTGGTTTTAATTGTGGTCATTTGTGTGGCGTTTGGAAGAGATGACTGGGTCCACCTGGGATTGAACTCAGGTGTGATTTACCTTAGAGACTGAGTTCTGGAACTGACCTCAGAGAAGTATTGCCATGAATTGTGTTGGGATTTTAGCAGGCCATGCATGAGAGTCACCCTTGGAAACTGAGATCTAAGCCCAGGGTTCCTTTCCACAGAGCACTGATAATCTCAGCAAGGATATCACATGATTTTATTTTGAAAGACTTGACAGCCATAGTTGAGAGTCAAAACACACATGGACCTCACATTGTAGACCTCAATGGGCCTGGCTTCATGTGACCTTGGGCCACACTTTGGGAAGCCTTTCCTGTGAGAGTTCTCCAGAGCTTTCATCGAAATGAGCTTACTCAATATTTAATGGCTCCTGAATGAATTTAAACCCACAGTGCCTCCAACTTCATCCTTCAAAAATGGCTAGATAACTACCACCAAATTTTGAAATTCCCATGACCAGGTGGCACTGGAGAACCTTTGGATGTCCTGTTGCTGATCATGAGTGTACCAGAAAATGCCTTCATTGACTGCGTTTCATGAAAATGGTGTAGAACAGAGATGCCAGTAAGTTGGAGCCTGCTGAGTAGTGGGCCTAGAGCAGTTGTGTGCAGGTGTGTGACAATACATCTGTGGTGGGGTCATGTGGATCTTACATTGGCTTTCAAATGGCTTGTGACTGACCTGGTGCAGCTAGCAGAACTTTGTATGTAAAGGCATCATGTTACATGGAGAGTTTTCAGGGCAATATTCAGAATCAAGTTCCTATGGTAAAGGGGGCAAGCAATGGGGGATAGAAGCCTGGTTGGTGCATTCTCCTGCAGACCTTGACACACCAGACGTTACAGGACTCCCTCCAGCATTGTGTCCCAGTTTAACTCCTTGTATGTCATGAACCAAATACAAAACACCCACTGCAGCAGCAAGAAACACCACGAAAAGTGGAGCATGACCAAATGATTTCAAATTCCAGACGGGGAGACACTTATCCCCCAGTGGCCACAGTTTAGCTACAAAGAGTGAATTCAGCACTGCTGCCTCATGTTCATTGGACAATAAGAATTCATGTCCTCCAGGTCACAAAAATGCAGACCCAAGTTTGATGGTCTCACTACAAAGGAAGCTAAAGCTTCTGACAACAACATATATTTCAAGTACCCAACCTCATTGTCAGTATCTCCAGAAGTGTTTAGGCCAGCAGAGTTCCATGTTTGTGGAGTTTTACCCTGTCCCTAAGGTTTGGAAACGTCTTTTCCACCTCAAAGGTTGTGAACTACTGAGCATTTTCCATTCTACGTATGTATTCACAGATTTTCTAACTCTTCTTCTCTAATTGTTTCTTACATGGGGCGTGGTTATTTCAGGCCATTGTTCTGAATGAGAGTGGGAATTTTTTGTGTGTAGCACATATTTGCATACACATTGGATTCATTTTCCAATTTTCCATTCGAAATACTGAATCCCTGACACGAACCCATACCCTACTAGACTCTGACTACTAATTCTAATATGATGCAGAAAAGTAACACAAACAGAATTGAAATACAAGCAGTTCAGAGGAGGCATGGTGTATAGTTGATCTTGCCTTTTGCATGATAAATGTTAGGTGTTATAAATCCAGTCTATTTTTAATTGAAAAAGATCTCCATGTGTTTTTAAAGTTAACAAATATGTGAATTCCTGTCTCCCTTTGTCTGTAGCCTATTCAGCAATGTATTTTTATATGCACATATCAAATCCTACCTGGTGTCACACCTACATTCTTGTGAGGTGACTGACTTGGGAGATACAATTTGTGAGAAGACATCACTCCTCCTAAACGCTGTTGGAACTGAAAATTCAAATAATGGGTGAGCTTCCTAGTAGAACAACATTATACATAAATCCCTGTTAAGAAAATTGAATATTTTTGGATCTGTGATTGATGTATATTTCATGGTGAATTTCGATTTGCATATATGTTGCTACATTTTAATATCTGTGTGTGTGTGTGTGTGTGTATACACACACACACCCACACACTCTCCAGATTTTTCAAAATATGAAATATATGTATCTTATTTACACTCCCTAAATTCATTTATATTCAAGTATGTGGATTTATAATCAACTTTTCACAAGATTTTTCGCAGAAATATTTATCCACCTGAAATACATATTTGTTTCCTACTACTGAAAACTAACTTCAGTGAATGGTACATACAAATCCTGTTGATAGCCACAGCCAAGGTTCTCCAGTAAGGACCATATGTACTTTTGAACAACCAAAGGCAGGCATGGTCCCTAAGCCACATGCTTGTTGTTTAAACAGAGAGGGGGAGATGTTGAGAGCCACAGCCAAAGGGGCCCCAGGAAACCTCCAACTGCCAGCAAACTTCCAGCTGCCGGCTGATGATTGGCTCACAGCGGCCCCAGCAACATCTAGCTCATTGGCTCCTCTGTGGTGATGCTCATTGCAGATGCTCATTGAGCTGTTTCCCCGTCCATTCAGACTGCCAGTGGATGATTGGCTCACAGAGGCCCCAGCAACATCTAGCTGATTGGCTCCTCTGTGGTGATGCTCAATGGGATGTTTCCTTGCCCTTTCAGACAACGGAGCTGCTCATTGGTGGACTTTTTTGGCTCCGCCCATGTGACCCAGCCAATCGGCCTCAAAAGGAGGAGGCTTGTGGTTGAGAGAGAGGCTTGTGGGAAGACTGTGGTGGCAGTTGGGCTCTGAGGGTTTTTCCTGAGAAGCTGTTTTGTTTGGTTTGTGTGGTTCTAAAAATAAAGTTTGTTTCTTTTGACAATTGGCTCCTGAATTGTGCCCAGCCAGACTGATGATAATCATGTAAAATGTTGATTTTAAATTCACATACATGAACTTGAATGAATTTAGTTAGTGTATAATAAGACACATTTATTTCATATTTTCGAAAATCTGGAAAATCTCGTGAATATAGGAGTGTATATATACATATGTGTATATGTATATATACACATATGTATATATGTATATATATACATATACACACACACACAACAATAAAATGTAGCAATATATATGCCAATCAAAATTTATCATGAAATATATATCATCCACATATCTAAAAATATTCATTTTACTGAACATGGATTTATGTATGATGTTGTTCACTAGGAAGCTCACCCATAGGTTGAATTTTCAGTTACATCAGTATTTAGGGGAAGTTATCTATTCTCATAATTTGTATATTCCAAAGTCAGTGAGCTCACAAGAATGTACGTGTGTTACCAGGTAGGAGTCTATATATGCATAAAAATATACATGTTCTAAAGAGGCTACAGAGAAAAGGAGACAGGAATTTACATATGTGTTAACTTTGAAAACTCATGGAGAAATATTACAATGAAAAGTTGACTAGATTCATAACACATATCCTTGATAAAGGAGAAGGAAAATCCAAGTATACACCATGCCTCCTACAAAAGGCCTGTATTTCTATTCTGTTAGGTTTCTTTTTCTCCATCATTTTAGGATAAGTAGTCAGAGTCTAGTAGGGTATGGGTTAGTGTCGGGAATTCAGTATTTCAAATGGAAAATAGGATAATGTATCCAATGTGTATGCAAATATGTGCTACACAATAATCTTCCCACTCTCACCTAGAACAATGCCTTGACATTACCTTTGCCCCAAGTGAGACACAATTAGAGGAGAAGAGTAAGAAAATCTGTGAATACATATCTGGAATGGAAAATTCTCAGGAGTTCTCAACCTGGGAGCAGGTAGAGGAGTTTCCAGAAGTAAGGAACTGGGTAAACACTCCACAACCATGGAGGTCTGCTGGAAAAAAGACTTCTGGAGAAACTGCCTCTGAGGTGTGGCACTTGAAATATATGTTGTTGTCAGTAGCTTTGTCTTCATTTGTAGTGAAACCATCAAACCTGGGTCTGAATCTATGTGACCTGGACAACATGGTTTCTTATTTTCCAATGAACCTGAGGCAGCAGTGCTGATTTTTCTCTTTGTAGGTAAACAGAGGCCACTGGGCCAAAGTGTCTAACTGTGTGGACGATGAAGCCATTTAGTCATCCTTCAATTTTCATGGTGTTTCTTGGTGCTGAACTGGGAGTTTGGTATTTGCTTCAAGAAATACAAGGAGTTCAACTGGGACACAGTGTTGGAGGGAGTTCTGTGACATGTGGTGGGTCAGAGTCTCCAGGAGAACGCACCAATCCGGCTTCTATCCCACATAGCTTGCCCCCTTGACCATAGCAACCTGATTCTGAACATTGCCCTGAAACCTCTCCATATAACAAGATGCCTTTGCATATAAGGGTCTGCTGGGTGCACCATGTCAGCTAAAAGCCATTTGGAAATCAATGGCAGATCCACATGGCACCACCATAAATATTTTATCACACACCTGCACACCACAGTTCTGGGCCAAATACTCCGCAGTCTCCATCTAACCGGCATCTCTGTTCTACACCACTTTCATTATACCCAATCAATCAAGTCACTGTCTGGTACACTAATGATGAGCAACAGAACATCAAAGGTTCTCCAGTGCCACCTCATCATGCGAATTTCAAAAATTTCATGGTATTTATCTAGCCATTTTACAAGGAAGAAGTTGGAGGCATTATTTGTTTCAATTCTTTCAGGAATTATTCAATGTTGAGGAAGCTCATTTCAAGGAAAGTTCTGGAGAACTCTCACAGGCAAGGCTTTCCAAAGAGTGGCCAAATAGTCACATGAAGCCAGGCCAATTGAGGTCTACAATGTGAGGTCCATGTGTGTTTTGACTCTCAACTATGTCTGGCAAGTATTTCAAAATAATATCATATGATATTCTGTCTGAGATTCCCAGTGCTCTGTGGAAAGCCACCCCGGGCCTAGATCTCAGTTTCAACGGGCGACTCTCATGGGTGGCCACCTAAAATCCCAACACAAATCATGGCAATACTTCTCTGAGATAAGTTCCAGAACTCAGTCTCTAAGGGGAATCACACCAGAGTTCAAGCCCTGGTGGACCCAGTCATCTCTTCTGACTGCCACATAAATGACCACAAGGAAAACCAAAAAACTCCCAAATGGCCCTCATCTTCTTCCATATAGACGCTCATCATAACCTCTGGCTTGACGTTTCCTTGAGGGGCACAGCCCAAGACAGTGTCCAAAATAATCTCCCTTTCCTCTCATTTGCCTAAAGTCAAGGTGGCCTGGAGACCCATTCTGTGAACCAGGAGTGATCAAATAACCCTGACTTTACTACTGCTCTGCTTCTCTAATTTGAGGCCTACTGTCTGTGGAGTATAGATTCTTGATGTGAATTGGAGTAATGAAAAAACCCAATAACCCATTGGCTACCCTCTGCAGGGTTTTGAAGAACTCATTTGACCCAATAAATCCCTATTCTCATTTTATGGAGGTCAGGAACCTTACAGAGGAAGGTGAGAGACTTCATCCTCAATGAATGCTTTTTGGGCCATTTTGGTTTTTGATGTGCCTTCTGGAATGTTACATATGTTTTTTTTTTTTTGGTTTTAGTGCCTTCTGGAATGTTACATAATTTTTTTCTTTAGACATTATTGCCAGATTTCCTATCTTCATCCCAGTGCAGGTGAAATCAAAGATAATTCCAATCTACAGCTTCTGCAATAGCCATCCCTGTACTGCTTGCAGAACTTGCCTGGACACATGTGAACTCACCTAAATGCATTGTGAACTATCTGTTGGTGCAGCGACTTGTCGTAGTGTTGGGGTATATTTGCTGATGATGTCATCGGTGGTACAATTTTTCCAAAAGGAGCCGTCAATTGGCTTGGTGTATCTTCCTCCCTTCTGCGTGTCATGATCGTCCAGCTAAAATTTGGGGGGGCCAACAGAGGTGAGGCAAAGAACCTCACCCACCCCCGCTGGTACAAAGACCTCTCCACAGGTGTGGCTCTATACTGGACGGGTAGTCAGTGACGGGTAAGATCCAATTGGAATGGTACCAACTTAACGGGTAAAGACCATATGTACTATTGGACAACCTAAGGCAGGCACGGTCCCTAAGCCACATGCGTGTTGTTTAAACAGAGAGGGGAAGATGTAGAGAGCCACAGCCGAAGGGGCCCCAGCAAAATTCCTGCTGCCAGCAAACTTCCAGCTGCCGGCTGATGATTGGCTCACAGCGGCCCCAGCAACAACTAGCTGATTGGCTCCTCTGCGGTGATGCTCAATGGGCTGTTTCCCTGCCCTTTCAGACCACAAAACTGCTCATTGGGGGACTTTTTTTGACTTTGCCCACATGACCCAGCCAATCGGCCTCAAGAGCAGGAGGATTGTGGGAGGCGGAGAGAGGCTCATGTGGGAGGGAGAGGTTTTGGGAAGCCAGTGGTGGCAGTTGGGGCTCTGAAGGTTTTTCCTGAGAGGTTGTTTTGTTTGGCGTGTGTGGTTCTAAAAATAAAGTTCGTTTCTTTTGGCAAGTGGCTCCTGATTGTGCCCAGCAAGACTGCGGCATTATCCTAATATTTCTACAATAACTGACCCAGTTTAACATCAATGCAAGTAGATTCCTGTGGGAGAGGACATGATGTGTATTTTGACGTTCATTTTTATTTAACAGTGGTACATTACTATTTCTTCAGTTTATGCACATCATTGGATATATATTTGATCCACAAGTTCACAAATATATAGGCATTTGTTTCACTTTCAATCACTTTCTGCTTCAAAACACATGTATTCCTCCAGGTTTCTTGACTGGTCTTTTCATGAGACTTCTTTCCAAACACATTATTTCCGATTTCCATAATCACTTTTGAAGCAAAACTCACACATTCTTCATGAAAAACCATAATGCTGATATAACCATTAGATATATTACTGGTTGGAATGAAGGATTGTATATCAATGTAAGATTTTCTGTATATTTTCAGATATCAATTCAATCCATTATTTAAAGTTAGAACCAGTTATAATATTTATTTACAGTATGGTCTATTCATGCATTATTTCTATAATTATAGACACAGTGTACACCATTTTTACCTCCAAAAATAATTTATACGTCTTCAAAATATTGCTCCCAGAAATGGTGGAAGAAATACTCATGTCACCTGATCTACATATACATTTTACCACAGTAGTATTCTGCACACAGAAAGAAGAGGTCAAACTTATGTTTGTACCAAAGCCTAAATGAAAAGTGAGCATGGATTACGGAAAACATCCATGTCCATGTTGCCTAATGCTCTCAAAAGTTCATCCTATTGGTGACTACATGTTTGTTTCTTCCTAAGATTATATATTCAAACTCAAGCCTGTTGAAAATGTATAATTCTATCACTCACTTTATACTTTGCCTAATATCCTAATGTCAATTGATATCTGCATTCCTACTTTTTTCCCCAGTTCATCCTTTTGACAGACTCTCCACATGTGCTGACAATTACATTCACTCTATCCGAAACCCTACAGCTAAAGATCTTTTTATCCAAATCCTATACTCACTCTTCTTTCAAAACCTACCAACTATCTTACTAATCCTACAAATTATCCCTTTTTGACTGGATGTTCTCTTCAACATTCAATAAACCAAGGTACAAGTAATTATGCCATTGTATATCGATTTATCTGAGACATCTGTGCAGAATATAATTCAAATCTAAGAATCCCAGCTAAGGGTCCAATGCAATTCTGGGCTTCAAATATTACCTAGATGTCTGTTTTCATACTTATAATTCACTTATATTCTTATAAATATCGCACATTCCCAATACCATAATTCATCCCGCAGAATGATTCCTAACCCAAATGGAACATGTTATTTACCCTGACCATACACTGTTCTCTCAATCTAACTTTACTGAAGAGCAGGGACAGAGTTGGTCTTTCAATACAGAAATTAGGGGATCTTCCACTTGCTGAGAACCTCCAAGGTCATTAAAGAAATGATCCCAGGATTAAATGTAGGCAGCTATGAATGACGTCAGAGAGCAAAAGTCATCTTCCATGACAAACAACCTGGTTAGCATGAAGGGATGTGTCTGAATCAACATTTCTTTTCTTAATGTATAGAAGATGGACCAAACCAGGCCTATCTGGAGAGCTTTTTTTGGGTGCCTATGGTTGATATACCATGCAAAATTGTGAAAGTTTCACTGGAAGTAGGGGCAGCCTCCAACTCATTGGACTCTTGGAAGCAACTGTTAGGACAAATTGGTTGCCAAGGCAGTAACCTGATTCAGTTCCTGAAGGAAGTGACCTACGTCACTTCCTTGGTGAAGGAATTCTCTGAACTTGGGATCCATGAAGACAGGCACCCAGAGCCAGTCCCAGTCCCAGTCCCAGTGGGCTCACTTGTTCGGTTTTACCAAGGACAGGGTCAGTCTTTCTTGGTACCTACCTATGTGAGGATAGCCAAAGGCCAGGAGAGCTCTGAAGAGGGACCTTTTCTGAGAAAGCAGGTAGTGGCTCACCGCTGGCTCCTGACAACTTCACAGAGTTGGCCAAGGAGACCAGATCTGAGTCAGGACAGGACATTTCGGGAGAACATTGTATGGCCCACCAGTCAGAGGACACTCTGGATACTCACAGACCTACTTGGGGGAAGGAGGTGCCTTTGTGGGAGTGGTTGTGGTTTTGTGGTTTTGTCACATGTTCTGAGAATAGGTAGAAAATGCGGTTTGTTTGGTATGGATTGCACTGTTTCTACTAAGTCGTTTGACATGTGAGTGTTTCTATGTCTGTGTATCCCACTGTGTCTGTGGTTGTAGACATTAGAAAAGAGAATGAATTAATGGATGTGTCCTGTCTAGTAGAAAGCTTCCTGGCATTCATCCTGCCCAATTGATGAATGGACCGCGGCTTGCCTTCTGGATGGGCAAAACCTACTATCTTCCTAAGATCCTGTTTTCTTCCTGAATTCTGGCCACTCTCCAGAATAGGCTCATGGTTTTGTGTCCAAGATATATACAACCTCCAAGCTCTGTGACATGACCATGTACTTGATAGCTGAAGTGAATGGGGAGCATCTCAGAAAACTCAGATATCAGTGTGACCAGGAAAGTCTCAGTGGAGAAACCCTGCTTTGGGTCTTTTGCTTACCTGTTTTTCTGTTGCCCTAAATGTCAGGAAGGTCTTTGCCTCTGGCCACCCCTTTGTGAAGCCTGAAGAAAACAGTTTTCAAATGAAAATGAATGGGCATCACCTGTTGCTCTTTGCTTAATTGCTTTGTAAAAGGATGTGTCTGAATCAGCCTCTTGGTTCTGTGTGAGGTTGTGGCTTAGATTCTCAGCACCTGATGCATCTAAAGATAGATTCCATGTGTGCATTCAAAACAGAAATGGCAAATGAGTCTCTTGCCTTCCTCTATTAGATTCCTGACCTTCATCAAGTAAGAATCAGGATCCTTTAGTTCAAATGAGTTCTTTGAACCCCTGCAGAAGTGCTTGGGTTTTCTGATGACTCCAAATCACATAAAGAATCTATACCTGACAGTCAGTAGGCCTCAAATTGGAAAAGCAGAACAGTATTAACTACATCCCTATTTGATCAGTTCTGGTTCACAGGAAGGGTGTGTAGGCCACCCTGACTTTCGGCAAATTAGGGGCAAGGGAGCTCATTTTGGACAGTGTCTTGGTCTGCGCCCCTCATGGAAACCTCCAGCGAGAGGTTATGATGAGTGTCTATATGGAAAAACATGAGGGCCATGTGGGAGTGTTTTGGTTTCAATTGTGGTCATTTGTGTGGCAGTTGGAAAAGATGACTGTGTCCACCTGGGTTTCAACTCTTGTGGGATTTCCCTTGGAGACTGAGTTCTGGAACTGACCTTAGAGAAGTATTGCCATGAATTGTGTTGGGATTTTCGGAGGCCACACATGAGAGTCACCCTTGGAAACTGAGATCTAGGCCCAGGGTGGCTTTCCACAGAGCACTGGGAATCTCAGCGAGGATATCACTTGATTATATTCTGAAAGATTTGGAAGCAATAGTTGAGAGTCAAAACACACATGGACCTCACATTGTAGACCTCAATGTGGCTGGCTTTATGTGACATTGGGCCACTCTTTCGGAAGACTTGCCTGTGAGAGTTCTCTAGAGCTTCCATTGAAATGAGCTTCCTCAACATTTAATGGTTCCTGAATGAATTGAAACCCACAGTACCTCCAACTTCATCCTTGAAAAATGGCTAGAAAATACCATGAAATTTTTGAAATTTCCATGACCAGCTGGCACTGGAAAACCATTTGATGTCCTGGTGCTTATCATGAGTATACAAGACAGTGTCTGGTTTGACTGAGTTTCATGATAATGGTGTAGAAAAGAGATGCCATTAAGTTGGAGCCTGCTGAGTAGTGGGCCAAGAGCAGTAGAGTGTAGGTGTGTGAAAAAACATCTGTGGTGCGGCCACGTGGATCTGCCATTGGCTTAGAAATGGTTTGTGACTGACATGTGAAGCTAGCAGACCTTTGGATGTAAAGGCATCTTGTTGAATGGAGAGGTTTCAGGGCAATGTTCAGAATCATATTGCTATGGTCAAGGGGGCAACTATGTGTGATAGAAGCCTGCTTGGTACATTCTCCTGCCGATCTTGACCACAACACGTGACAGAACTCCCTGCAGCACTGTATCGCAGTTAAACTCCTTTATTTCGTAAAGTAAATACCAAACTTTCAGTGCAGCATCAAATAACATGACGAAATGTGAAGGATGATCAAATGGCTTCACAGTCCACACGGGGAGACACTTAGCCCCCAGTAGCCCCAGTTTGCCTACAAAGAGAGAATTCAGCACTGCTGCCTCGTGTTTATAGGAAAATAAAAAACCATGTTCTTCAGGTCACATAGATGCAGACTCAGCTTTGATGGTCTCACTACAAAGGAAGCTAAAGCTCCTGACAACAACATATATTTCAAGTGCCCAACCTCAGAGGCATTTTCTCAAGAAGTCTTAAGGCCGACACAGCTCCATGTTTGTGGTATTTACCCTGTCCCTTACTTTTGGAAACTCCTCTACCACCTTCAAGGTTGTGAACTCCTGAGCATTTTCCATTCCAGATATTTATTATGAACTCAAACAACAACAAGTGCTGGTGAGGATGTGGAGAAAAGGGTAAACTTGTACATTGCTGGTGGGACTGCAAATTGGTGCAGCCAATTTGGAAAGCAGTATGGAGATTTCTTGTAGAACTGGGAATGGAACCACCATTTGACCCAGGTATTCCATTTCTCAGTCTATTCCCTAAAGACCTAAAAAAAATGCTACAGGGACACTGCTACATTGATGTTCATAGCAGCACAATTTACAATAGCAAGACTGTGGAACCAACCTAGATGCACTTCCATAGATGAATGGATAAAAAATGTGGCATTTATACACAATGGAATATTACTCTGCATTAAAAAATGACAAAATGATATAATTTGCAGAGAAATGGATGGCATTAGAGCAGATTATGCTAAGTGAAGCTAGCCAATCCGTAAAACCAAATGCCAAATGTCTTTATTGATATAAAGAGAGTAACTAAGAACAGAGTAGGGACGAATAGAATGAGAAGAAAATTAACATTAAACAGGGATGAGAGGAGGAAGGGAAAGGGAGAGAGAAGGGAAATTGCATGGAAATAAAAGGAGACCCTCAGGGTTATATAAATTACATACAAGAGGAGGTGAGGGAAAGGAAAAAAATTATACAAGGGGGAGAAATGAATTACAGTAAAGAGGTAGAGAGAGAAGAGGGGAGGGGAGGTAAGGGGACTGGGATAATAGAGGTTAGGAAAGGCAGCAGAATATGACAGACACTAGTATGGCAATATGTAAATCAATGGATGTATAACTGATGTGATTCTGCAATCTGTTTACGGGGTAAAAATGGGAGTTCATTACCTACTTGAATCACAGTGTGGAATATGATATATCAAGAACTATGTAATGTTTTGAACAAGCATAAATAAAAATTAAAAAAAAAGAAAACTAACTTTGGTGAATGGTGCAAAGAAATCCTAATATTTCTACAGTAACTGACACAGTTTAACATCAATGCGAGTAGATTCCTGTGGGACATGCAGTGTATTTTGATGTTCATTTTTATTCAACACTGGTACATTACTATTTCTTCAGTTTATTCACATCATATTATAATATTTCATCCACAAGTAAGCAAATTTATCGTCATTTTTTTCAATTTCAATCACTTCCTTCTTCAGAACTCATGAAATCCTCGGTGTTCCTTGACTGGCCTTTTCATGAGACTTCTTTCCAAACACATTATTTTCGATTTCCATAATCACTTTTGAAGCAAAACTCACACAAACTTCATGATAAACCGTAACCTAATATTAACATTAGGTGTATAACTGGTTGTCATGAATGATTGCATATCAATATAAGATTTCTTATATATTTTCAGATATCAATTTAATCCATTACTTAAAGTGGAACAAGTTATATTATTTATTGAAATTAAGGTCTATTCATGCATTATCTGTATATTCATAGAAACAGGGTACACCTCTTTTTACCCCCAATGCTAATTTATACGTCTTCAAAATACTGCTCCTAGAAATGGTGGAAGAAATAATCATGTCATCTGATCTACATACACATTTTATCACAGTAATATTCTGGAAATAAAATGCAAAGGTCCCACTTAGGATTGTACCAAAGTCTAAATGGAAAGTGAACATGGATTACTAACAACATCCATGTCCATGTTGCCTAATGCTCTCAAATGTCAATCCTATTGGTGACCTACATATTTGTTTCTTCCTAAGATTAGATATTCAATCTCAACCCTGTTGAAAATGTCTTATCCTATCACTCAATTTATACTTTGCCTGATTTCCTAATGTCTCTATTGATATCTGCTTTTCTACAAATTTTCCCCGTTCATCATTGTGTCTGATTTCTTCATATGTGCTGACATTTATATTCACTCACTGGCCGAAAAAAAAATTGCTAAAGAACTTTTGTTACATATCCTATACTAACTCTACTTGCTAAACATAACGACTATCTTCTTAATCCTACCGACAATCCCTTTTGACTGGATGTTCTCTTCAGCATTCAATCATCCAAGGTTCAAGTTCCTCTGCCATTGTATATCCATTTATTTGAGACATATGTGCACAATTCAAAGCTAAATATCCCAATCAACTGCCCAAAGCCCTTCTGGGATTCAAATCTTACTTTAATTTCTGTTTTCATACATATATTTAACCTCGATATTCTTATAAATATCACAGGTTCCCAATACCATTATTCATCCAGCAGAATGATTCCTAACCCAAATCGAACATGAAATTAACCCTAACCATACTCTGTTCACTCAATCTAACTTTACAGAAGAGCAGAGACAGATTGTTCTTACAATACAGGAATGTAGGGGATGCTCCACCTGTTAAGAACCTCAAAGGTCCATGCAGAAATAATCCCTGGAGAAGATGTAGGCAGCAATGAAGGACCTGAGAGACAAAAAGTCATTTTCCATGGCAAACAACCTGGTCAGGATGAAGGGTTGTGTCTGAATCAGCCTCTCTCTTCTTAATGTAGAGAAGATGGACCAAACCAGGCTTGTGTGGAGAGCTGTTCCCGGGTGCCTAAGGTTGATATACCATTCTAAGTTGTGAAAGTGTCAAAGGAAGTAGGGGCAGCCTCCATCTCATGGGACCCTTGGAAGCAACTGTTAGGACAAAGTGGTTGCCAAGGCAGTGACCTCATTCAGTTCTTGAAGGAAGTGACCTACCTCACTTCCTTGTTGATGGAACTTTCTGAACTTGGGACCGAGGAAACCAAGCACCAGAGCCAGTCCCAGTCCCAGTCCAAGTGGTCTCATTTGTTTGGAATCACCAAGGACAGAGTCAGTCTTCTTGGTACTGACTGATGTGAGGATGGCCAAATGCCAGGAAAGATCTGAACACGGGCCTTTCCTGACTAAGTATGTAGTGGCTCACCGCTGGCTCCTGACTGCTTCACAGAGTTGGACAAGGAGACCAGATCTGAGACAGGACAGACCATTAACGGGGAACATAGTATGGCAAACCTGTCAGAGGACACTCCGGATAATCACAGCCCTACTTTGGGGAAGGAGGTGTCTTTTTGAGTGTGGGTGTGTGGTTTTGTCTCTGTTCTGAGAATAGGTAGAAAAGGAGGTTTCTTTGGTTTGGAGTGAACTGTTTCTAGTAAGTCGTTTTACATGGTGAGTGTTTCTATTTCTGTGTATCCCACTGTGTCCGTGGTTGTATACATTATAAAAGAGAATGCATCAATGCATGTGTCCTCTTTAGTAGAAAGCTTCCCAGTATTCATCCTGCCCATTTAATGAATGGAGCGTGGTTTCCATATCGATAGGCAACACCTACTACCTTTTTAAGTCCCTGTATTCTTTCTGAATTCTGACAACTCTTCAGAATAGGCTCTTGGGTTTGTGTCCAAGATATGTACCACCTCCAATCTCTGTCACATGGCCATGTACTGGATATCTGAAGGGAATGGCCAACATCTCAGAAAACTCAGATATCAGTGTGACCAGAAAAGTCTCAGTGGAGAAACCCTGCTTTGGCTCTTTTGCTAACCTATTGTTCTGTTGCCCTGAATCTCAGGATGTCTTTGCCTCTGGCCACCCCTTTGGGAAGCCGGAGGAAAACATTTTTTCAAAAGGAAATGAAGGGCATCATCTGTGGCTCTTTGCTTAATTGCTTTGAAAAAAGATGTGTCTGAATCAGCCTCTTGGCCCTGTGTGAGGCTGTGGCTTAGATTCTCAGCACCTGATGGATCAAAAGAAAGGTCCCATGTGTCCATCCAAAACCAAAATGGCAAATATTCACTCATTGTGAATGAATTCTTTTACCTTCCTCTGTTAGGATCCTGAATTCCATCAAGGGAGAATAGGAATCCTTTGGGCCAAATGAGTTCTTCAAATCTCTGCAGAGGGGCTTGTGTTTTCTCATGACTCAAATTCACATAAAGAATCTAAACCACAGAGTCAAAACGCCTCAAATTGAAAAAGCCGAGCAGTATTAATGGCAGGCCTATTTGATCACTCCTGGTTTACAGGAAGTGTGTCCAGGCCACCTTGATGTTAGACAAATGAGGGGAACAGGACCTTAATTTGGACACTGACTTGGGCTGTGGACCTCATTGAAAACTCCAGCCAGACGTTATAAGGAGTGTCTATATGGAAGAAGATGAGGACCATGTGGGAGTGTTTTGGTTTTAATTGTGGTCATTTGTGTGGCGGTTGGAAGAGATGACTGTTCCACTGGGCTTGAACTCTGGTGTGATTCCCCTTAGAGACTGAGTTCTTTAACTGACCTCAGAGAATTATTGCCATGAATTGTGTTGGGATTTTAGGAGGCCACACATGAGAGTCGCCCTTGGAACCTGAGATCTAGGCCCAGGTTGGATTTCCACAGAACACTGGGAATTTCAGCCCGGATATTACATACAATTTTTCTTAAAGACGTGGCAGCCATATTTGAGTTTAAAACACACATGGACCTCACATTGTAGATCTCAATGGGCCTGGCTTCATGTGACATTTTGGCCACCCTTAGGGAAACCATGCCTGTGAGAGTGCTCCAGTGCTTTCATTGAAATTAGCTTCTTCACCATTTAATGGTTCCTGAATTAATTGAAGCCCTCAGAGTTGCAAACTTCATCCGTGAAAAATGGCTAGAAAATTACCATGAAATTTTTGATATTTTCATGTTCAGCTGGCACTGAAAAAACTTTGGATGTCCTGTTTCTGATCCTGAGTATACCAGACACTGCCTTGATTGACTTTGTTTCATGAAAATGGTGTAGAACAGATATGCCAGTAAGTTGGAGCCTGGTGAGTAGTTGGCCTAGAGCAGTGGTATGCAATTGTCTGATAAAACATCTGTGTTGCGTCCATGTGGATCAGCCATTGGCTTCCAAATGGCTTGTGACTGACATGGTGCAGCCAGCAGACCCATATATGTAAAGGCATCTTGTTATATGGAGAGGATTCACTGCAATGTTCAGAATCATATTGCTATTCTCAAGGGGGCAATCTACGTGGGATAGAACCTGGGTTGGTGCATTCTCCTGAAGACCCTGACTCACCATACCTTAAAGAACTACCTCCACCACTCTGTCCCATTTTAACTCCTTGTATTTCTTTAAGTAAATACCAAACTCCCAGTGGAGCAGCGAGAAACACCACGAAAAGTGGAGGATGACCAATTGGCTTCACAGTCCACACTGAAAGACACTTAGACCCCAGTGTCCATAGTTTACCTACAAAGAGAGAATTCAGCACCACTGCCTCATGTTCATTGGATAATAAGAAACCATGTCCTCCAAGTAACATAGATGCAGACCCAGCTTTGATGGTCTCTCTACAAAGGAACTAAATCTCCTCAGAACATCAAATACTTCAAGTGCCCACCCTTAGAGGCAGTTTCTCAAAAAGTATGTAGGCCAGCAGAGCTGCATGTTTGTGGAATGTTTACCCTGTCCCTTACTTTTAGAATCTTCTCTACCACCTCCAAAGTTGTAAACTCCTGAGTATTCTCCATTCCAGATATATTCACAGATTTTCTAGCTCTTATCTTCTAATTGTGTCTTACTTGAGAAGAATGTAATGTCAAGGCATTGTTCTGGATGAAAGTGGGAAGATTTTTGTGTAGCACATATTTGCATTCACATTGGATTCAATTTCCTATTTTCCATTAGAAATGCTGAATCCCTGAAACTAACATATACCCTATTAGACTCTGACTACTAATCCAAATATGATGGAGAAAAATAACACAAACAGAATAGAAATACAAGCAGTTTAGAGGAGGTATGTTTTATAGTTGGAGTTGCCTTTTGCATGGTATAGTGTAGCAGTTATAAATCTAGTCAATTATTTATTGAAATAGTTCTCCATGCGTTTTTAAAGTTAACAAAAAAGTGAATTCCTGTCCCCCTTTCTCTGTAGTCTATTCAGCACACGTATTTTTATATCCACATATAGAATCCTACCTGGTACCACACGTACATTCTTGTGAGGTGGCTGACGTGGCAGATACAAATTGGAAGAAGAGATCACTCCTCCTAAACGCTGCTTGAACTGATAATTCAAATGTGAGTGAGCTTCCTAGTTGAACAACATTATACATAAATCCATGTTCAGTAAAATGAATATATTTGGATCTGTGAATGAATACATTTCATGGTGAATTTCATTTGGCATATATATTGCAATTTTTAATGTCTCTCTCTTTGTGTGTATATAAATAAATATATATATATATATATATATATATATATATATATATATATACACTCTCAAGATTTTTCAAAACATGAAATATGTGTCTTATTACACACTTCCTAAATTCATTCATATTTATGTTGTGGATTTATAATCAACTTTTCACAAGATTATTCTCAGAAATATTCATCCACCTGAAATACGTATTTCTTTCTTTGTACTGTTTCCACCCCAGATATGCATTCACGGATTTTCAAACTCTTCTACTCTAATTGTGTCTTACTTGGGGTGAAGGTAATGTAAAGGCATTGTTCTGGATGAGAGTGGGAAGATAATTGTGTAGCATATATTTTATACACATTGCATTCATTTTCCTATATTCCATTGAAAATACTGAATCCCTGACAATAACCCATACCCTACTATACTTTGTCTACTAATCCAAATATGATGGAGAAAAACAACCCAAACAGAATAGAAATACAAGCAGTTCAGAGGAGGCATGGGGTATAGTTGGACTTGCCATTTGCATGATAAATGGTAGGTGTTATAAATCTAGTCAATTTTTAATTGAAATAGTTCTCCATGTGTTGTTAAAGTTAACAAATATGTAAATTCCTCTCTGCCTTTCTCTGTAGCCTATTCAGCACATGAATTTTTATATGCTTATATAGAATACCTGGTATCACACGTTCATTTTTGTGAGGTGACTGACTTGGCAGATACAACTTGTGAGAAGAGATCACTCCTCTAAACGCTGTTGGAACTGAAAATTCAAACTATGGGTGAGCTTTCTAGTAGAACAACATTATACATAAATCCTTGTTCAGTAAAATAAATATTTTTGCATCTGTGGATGCTATATATTTTATGATGAACTTCGATTGGCATATATATTCGTACATTTTAATGTCTGTGTGTGTGTTTTGTGTGTGTGTGTGTGTGTGTGTGTATATATATATACATATACATAATTATATGTGTATATATATACACATATATATAATTATGAATATATTAATATATATATACACTGTCCTGATTTTTAAAATATGAAATATATGTATCTTAAATACACTCCCTAAGTTCATTCATGTTCAAAAATGTGGATTTATAATAAACTTTTCACAAAATTATTCTCAGAAATATTCATCCACCTGAAATACACATTTGTTTCATAGTTCTGAAAACTAACTTCAGTAAATGGTGCTTACAAATCCTAATATTTGTACAGTAACTGACCCAGATTAAGATCAATCAAGTAGATTCGTATGCGACATGATGTGTATTCTGACGTTTATTTTCATTCAACACTGGTACATTACTATTGCTTCAGTTTTTACAAATCATAGGAAATATATATTTCATCCACAAGTTCACAAATTTATACGCATTTGTTTCACAATCACTTCCTGCTTCATAAAACATGTATTCCTCCAGGTTTTTTGACTGGTCTTTTCATGAGACTTCTTTCGAAACACATAATTTTCCATTTCCATAATCACTTTTGAAGCAAAACTCACACACCCTTCATGATAAACCATAAACTTAATGTGGCCATTAGATATTTCACTGGTTGGAATGAATGTTTGTATGTCAATATAAGATTTCCTGTGTTTTTTCAGATATAATTTCAATCCATTATTTAAAGTCAGAACCAGATATATTATTTATTCACAGTATGGTCTATTCATGCAGTATCTCTATATGCACAGACAAAGGGTACACCTCTTTTTACCCCCATTACTAATTTATACGTCTTGAAAATGTTGCTGCCAGAAATGGTGGAAGAAATAGTCATGTCACCTGATCTAAATGTACGTTTTATCGCAGTAATATTCTGAACAAAAAAAGCAAAGGTCACACTTAAGATTGTAGCAAAGACTAAATGAAAAGTGAGCATGGATTACTAAACATCCGTGTCCAGGTTGCCTAATGCTGTCAAATGTCAATCCTATTGGTCACTACATATTTGTTTCTTTCTTAGATTATATATTCAAACTCAACCCTGTTGAAAATATCTAATCCTATCACTCACTTTATACTTTGCCTGATTTCGTAATGTCTCTATTGATATCAGCTTTCCTAACTATTTTCCCCAGTTCATCATTGTGACAGTCTCTTCACTTGTGCTGACATTAACATTCACTGTCTACCGGAAACCCTATTGCTAAACAACATTTGGTCCAAATCCTATACTCACTCTTCTTTCTAAACCTACTGAGAATCTTCCGAATCCTACCGACTATCCCTTTTGACTGGAAGTTCTCTTCTACATTTAATCATCCATGGTACAAGGACCTAAGCCATTGTATATCGATTTACCTGACACATCAGTGCAGAACATAATTCAAAGCTACGTATCCCAATCAAGGGCCCAATGCCCTTTGGGCTTCATATCTTAGCTAGATTTCTGTTTTCATACTTATATTTCACCTATATATTCTTGTAAATATCGCAGTTTCCCAATACCATTATTCATCGCGCAGAAAGATTCCTAATCCAAATCGAACATGTTAGTTAACCTAACCATACACTGTTCAGTCAATTTAACTTTACAGAAGAGCAGGGATAGAGTTGGTCTTACAATACAGGAATATAGGGGATCTTCCACATGCTGAGAAACTCAAAGGTCCATGCAGAAATGATTCCTGGAGAAGTTGTAAGCAGCTATGGAGGACCTAAGAGACCAAAAGTCATCCTCCATGGCAAACAACCTGGTCAGGATGAAGGGTTGTGTCTGAATCAGCTTCTCTCTTCTTAATGTAGAGAAGATGGACCAAACCAGGCCTGTGTGGAGAGCTGTTCCCAGGTGCCAATGGTTGATATACCAGTATAACTTGTGAAAGTGTCACAGGAAGTAGGGGCAGCCTCCATCTCATGGGACCCTTGAAAGCAATTGTTAGGACAAAGTGGTTGCCACGGCAGTAACCTCATTCAGTTCCTGAATGAAGTGACCTACCTCTCTTCCTTGATGACGGATTTCTCTGAACTTGGGATCCAGGAAGCCAGGCACCCAGAGTCAGTCCCAGTTTCTTTCCCAGTGGGCTCAGTTGTTTGGAATAACAAAGGACAGAGTAAGTCTTCCTTGGTACCTACTGATGTGAGGATTGCCAAATGCCAGGAGAGCTCTGAAAAGGGGAATTTCCTGAGAAAGCAGGTAGTGGCTCACCACTGGCTCCTGAAAACTTCACAGTATTGGCCAAGGATACCAGATCTGAGAAGGACAGGCCATTTCAAGGAAACATAGTATGGCCCATCAGTCAGAGTACATTCCAATTAGTCACAGACCTACTTGAATAAAGGAGGTGTCATTGTAGGTGTGGTTGTGATTTTGTGGTTTAGTCTCATGTTCTGAGAATAGGTAAGAAAGGCGTTTTGTTTGTTTTGGAGTGGACTGTTTATAGTAAGTCATTTGACAAGGCGATTGTTGGTATGCCTGTGTATTCCACTGTGTCCGTGGTTGTAGACATTATAAAAAATAATGCATCAATGGATGTGTCCTGTCTAGTAGAAAGTTTGCCAACATTCATCCTGCCCAATTTATGAGTGGACTGCAGGTTGCTTTACGGACGGGCAACACCCACTATCTTCTGAAGTTCCTGTTTTCTTCCTGAATTCTGGCCACTCTCCAGAGTAGGCTCATGGTTTTCTGTCCAAGATATGTACCACCTCCAAGCTCTGTGACATGTCCATGTACTGGATAGCTGAATGGAATAGCAAGCATCTCAGAAAACTCAGATAACAGTGTGACAAAGAAAGTCTCAGTAGAGAAACCCTGCTTTGGGTCTTTTGCTTACCTATTTTTCTGTTGCTCTGAGTGTCAGGAAGGTCTTTGCCACAGTCCACCAATTTGTGAAGCCTTAAGAAAACAGTTTTCAAATGGAAATGAATGGGCATCACCTGTGTATCTTTGCTTAATTGCTTTGGAAAGGGATGTGTCTGAATCAGCCACTTGGCCCTGTGTGAGGCAGTGGCTTAGATTCTCAGCAACTGTTGGAACTAAAGAAAGATTCCATGTGTGCTTTCAAAACCAAAATGGCAAAAAGATCAGTCACTGTGTATGGAGTATCTTGCCTTACTCTGATAGGTTTCTGATCTCCATTAAGTGAGAATATGGATCCTTTGAGTCAAATGAGTTCTTCAAAGCCCTGGAGAGGCTAGCCCATATGAGCTTGGGTTTTTTCATTATTCCAAATCACATAAAGAATCTATACCTGACAGTCAGTAGGCCTCAAATTGGAGAAGCAGAGCAGTATTAAGGCCAGGCTTATTTTATCACTCCTGGTTCACAGGAATGGTGTCCAGGCCTAGCTGACTTTAAGCAAATAAGGGACAAGGGAGCTTGTTTTGGATACCGTCTTGTGCTGCACCCCTCATGGAAACCTCCAGCCAGAGATTATAATGAGTGTCTATATGGAAGAAGGTGAGGACCATGTGGGAGTGTTTTGGTTTTAATTGTGTTCATTTGTGTGGCAGTTGGAAGAAATGACTGGATCCACCAGGGCTGGAACTTTGGTATGATTCCCCTTAGAGACTGAGTTCTGAAACTGACCTCAGAGAAGTATTGTCATGATTGTGTTGCGATTTTAGAATGCCACGCATGAGAGTCGCCCTTGGAAACTGAAATCTAGGCCAAGGGTGGCTTTCGACTCATCACTGGGAATCTCAGCCAGGATATCACATGATTTTATTCTGAAAGACTTGACAGGCATAGTTGAGAGTCAAAACACACATGGACCTAACATTGTAGACCTCAATGGGCTGGGCTTCATGTGACCGTTTGGCTACTCTTTGGGAAGCCTTGCCTTTGAGAGTTCTCCAGAGCATTCATTGAAATGAGGTTCCTCAACATTAAATGGTTCCTGAATGAATTGAAACCCACAGTTTCTCCAACTTCATCCTTGAAAAGTGGCTAGATAAACACCCTGAAATTTTTAAAACTCCCATGACCAGGTGGCAGTGGATAACCTTTGGATCTCCTGTTGCTGATCATGAGTGTACCAGACAGTGCCTTGATTGACTGGGTTTCATGAAAATGGTGAAGAACAGAGATGCCAGTAATTTGCACTGCTGAATAGTGGGCCCAGAGCAGTGGTGTGCAGGTGTGTGATAAAATATCTGAGGTGGGGCCGTGTGGATTTCCAATTGACTTCCAAATGCCTTTTGGCTGCCATGGTGCATCCAGCAGAACCTTACATGTTAAGGCATCTTATTATATGGAGAGGTTTCAAGGCAATGTTCAGAATCAGGTGGGTATGGTCAAGGAAAAAGCTATGTGAAATAGAAGCCTGGTTGGTGCATTCTCCTGCAGTTTCTGACCCACCACACATGACAGATCTCCCTCCAGCACTGTGTCGCAGTTGAACTCCTTGTATTTCGTGAAGCAAATACCAAACTCCCAGTGCAGCACCAAGAAACACCACAAAAATGGAGGATGATCAAATGGCTTCACAGTCCACACAGGGAGACACTTAGCCCCCAATGGCCACAGTTTACCTACGAAGAGATAATTCAGCACTGCTGCCTCATGTTCATTGGAAAATAAGAAACCATGCTCTCCATTCACATAGATGCAGACCCAGCTTTGATGGTCTCACTAGAAAAGAAGCTAAACCTTCTGACAACAAAATATATTTAAAGTATCCAACCTCAGAGGCAGTTTCTCAAGAAGTCTTTAGGCCAGCAGAGCTCTATGTTTGTGGAGTGTTTACCTCTTAGACCAGGATGTAAGAAAAGAACACTGACTCCAATTAAAATCAAATTAAAGTAAGCTTATTATTTCCACTGGCTGGGCTGCCACTCCCTCCCAAAATTGCGAGAACAAGAGAGCAACCCCACCTTTACTACAGCCCAGGTTTGTCGCCCAGAAAGTTACACAAAAATGGGGTAACAGATAATAGAACTCTGACAAGCATCACACTAATGGGAGTTTACATTTTTTTTTTTTGCTAGCCCCAACATCAAAATTTATGAGGACCATTAGAGCCTCAGAGAGGGTCATTGTCTGGCCACAAAAGGCCAATATTTATGAGGTGTGACAAAGTTTCAGAGAGGGCTGCTATCTGGTCAGAGAGCCATGCACGGGTGAGTTCAAGGCACGGGCAGTCATTCCAAGCAGGTTCAGAATTTGCAGTAATTTACAGTAAAGCCAAAATGATTTTTCATGGCTTTGTTGCAAGATGGCTCCCAATTTTAATAAAAGGTAAGGTTGGGTGTATCATTCCCCCCTTTTCTTATGTGTCCCTTTGTAATCCTTGATAGGTTAGTGGAAAAGCACTGAGGAAATTTTAATCACTCAGTTAACAGTCACCAAATTTTTAGAACTCACCGAAAACCAGTCTCCCTGATATTACCTGACTTAATTAATTACTTATATTGATAGTCTATTTATTTTTGGCTCCATTGGTGTAAGTAGAGAGTCGTCTCTCATTTTGGCTTTTTCTCACCTGAGAAAGGGTGACATGAGTGTGCATGGCGTGAGGGACATGAGTTGCCTTTTTGAAGTCAGTTCTTTTTGAAGTCTTGTTGAGGAAGAACAGGTTGTAAAGTCATCTGGGGATGGGTTCTTCTATGAGAGAAACAAAAAACATGAGTATTGAATAAATGTTGCAGTAGCTGGATCATGTCACTGTATGAAGTACCCTCACCAGTCTTTAATATCCCCAATTATCAGGACTGTGAACTTAATATTTAACTTTTAGTGATACAGTTGTCCCTCCCCATAATATACAGTTTAATAATTTAATGTCATCTGATTTTGCAGAATCCTTTCACTAGTATGACCTCTGTGTTTAATAGAGAAACATTTAATTCTGTTACTCAGGGCTGGATAATTGTACTAGCAAAGCCTACCTGTGTAGGTTAGGAATATCTGTAGGCCTTAAACTAAAAACTTCTGCTTCTGGCAGCTCCTCTTGATAGTCTATTTTTATAGTTATCAGGCATTCCTCTCTGAGAATCCTTCTTTGTAGCCAACAGTTTTACTTATTTTGGGAGGCTAACATAAAGTGTATACCTTAAAATATTATTATTATTATTATTATTATTATTATTATTATTATTATTATTATTATTATTATTATTATTGTTATTGTTATTATTATTTAAAATGCCCAGGATTGGCTGTATTTTGGTTTTAACTGTCTTTGCTAAGTGTTTAAGATGAAGCAGTCAAACTGACTTTTGTTTCTATCTATTGTTAGAAGTCAGCTGAGCTTTTATGGGAGTCATTTTTTGGGAAACTTGAGAGCAGCTTCTCAGTTCTGCTAGTGCAATTTGAGCTATGTGGGTCCAGGTCTTGCTTGACCATGTGGCTTCCCTCAGAAGCATCAGGGATGTCTCCCTTTCCTGATGACTCACCTCTTTGTAGCAAATGCACTGATTGGCTTTCTGTTCTCCAGTGGTCTCATTAATCTCTCTGATCGGGAGGTTATGTGGCCCAGAGTTGCAAAGCTCATAGAGAAATCCCTTGTTCCCTGGATTCAGACTGACTCAGAGGGCAAGAGTCAAATATCGTTTTTTTTTTGGACCTTTTTATTTAACTTTAATTTTCAATCCTAATCTGAAACAACCAGCAAATGAATTTTAACAGCCATATATTAAGAGTACTGTGCTTTAATGTCTATAAGTTTATAATTATTTATATATTATTAATTGGGATCTTATTATTCTGTCTGTCTTGTAGTTGATGACTTATTATCTTAAATTAACCCATGTTGTGTTCTTAAAGCAACACTTCTGTAAAACACCAACAGGGAATCTTTAGATCACTTATAAGGAAATTAAAAAATAAAATTTTTTTAACAAGAGTAAAAATACTTAGTTCATGTAATAGCTACCCTGAATTTTTTGGGTGAGTTATATATTATATCATCTTTTTGAGATCCTAGTAATCTTGACAGAAAAAAAAATTTGAACATAACTTTAAATGAAATAAAATCTGACCTACTGCTTTCGTAGTCATTCTCACATGTAGTAAGATGGGACACAGAGTCTTATCTCAGGTAAGCAGGGCTCCTTATAAACCTTAAAGGCTTTAGTTCTAAAGCTGATCTTTGTTTTTTAAATATCATTTTACAAAGTTTACATAAATTTTTTGAGGTCACATGAACATTAGCTCACACCATATGATATCACATTTAAAACATGAATTAAAGTACGGCTGAAAGATTTTAACCTTTACATAGATTAGGGTCTCATTAACTGAAAAATACATTTAAATTGTTCCACAATGTAAAAAGTAACAAAAAACTTTACATATATTATTGATAACAGGTAAATAAATCCCCAATATATATTTTATTTACCATACAACTTCAGAACACCTGCTTGATATAATGCTCTTTTAAAATTTCTACCTTATAGAGTTTTATAACTGGAAGATATGAGCACATTAATAGCATCACAATTACATTGATGTTTCTACATTAACCAAGTTTAGCTTTTAAAGAAATGGCAGTACAGTGCTCTAAAATAACAGTTCTTAATTAAACAGTTGTTTAATTTTTATGGTTGCCTGCTCTAGAAAATTTAAATCTTAATAAACTAAATGTTATGGGTAAACTTATGTTTAAGAAATTTTTGTCTCTTTAACACATGACTGATTTTTACAATCTTATACAGACTATAGTACAAACTTATTCAGACCTTAGTATATCAATCAGATATCAAACAAAAGTACTCATGAATGAGTAATCCCATATCAAATTTACTTTACTTATTTATCAAAATATTAGACAAATGTTTTGAACAGTGTAAGCCATTTTTTTGATTGAAAGAAAAGTCCTGGAACATAGGCATATTAGACCTTTTGTAGACATTAATACTTTATTAGATTTTTGAACACCTAGAAAAACTTGTAAGCTTAAATTTAAAGAAATTTATATTTATCAGTTTACCCAATTTAAATTGAAACATTTAAATCACGTGAATTAAAGATCTTTGGATCCACTTTTTAAAATTGTTTTTATGAGTGCTTTTTAATATGAGTGCTCCTTATATATGTTAATTTGTGTATCATATATATGATATACGGACATATGTATACATATATAGACATACAACACATAACAAATTGTGCACACATAATAAAAGTGAAGGCCTTGTAGCTTTTCACAGGTGAAATCTCCACTGCAATGATTTAAAAATTCCACAGTTGGTCAAAGATATTACTGATCAGAAAAACATTAACCTAGGTCTGTAGGAGCAAAATCATGAGCTCAAAAAATAAATAAAGAATCTAAGGAAAAAAATATGAGTCCTAGAAAAAATGACTGGCCAGTAATAAGTAAATACCATACAATTTACTTTTTTTTTCCTTAGGCCTCAAATGAGTCTCCTACTAAGCTTACAGGCTTCTTTCATTTGCATTTCAAAATAATCCCTGACTGAGGTCTGGAAGAAGCAGGAAAAAATGGCTATTCTGAGCAGAAACCTTAGGCCTAAGGTATTTTAACCATTATTTTCAGGTTAGGATGTTGAAAATTATGATACAAGTTTAAGATACAATTCACAAAATTTTATATCTTTACAAGTTGTTTTGTCAACAGATATCATACTATGATTTAGTATCCTTGTCCAAATTAATGCACTGGTACACACAGTGACATTTTCCCAGGCTACCTAATTTAAAATTGGTGAAAAAAAGACTGAATGATTGGGAAGTTACTTGCCAACTTGGAAGTAGAGTTCTTTAGTTTTCCATCCTAAGTATTTATGTTCTCTGGCATGAATTATCTGAAACCATAAACTAAACAATTACCTAAACCCGACTTTTAACTGCAAGATTGTGAAATGCTTCAAAAACCCATTCAGATACCAGATTGGTACAATGAAACATCATCATTTAGACACAAATTCAGCTAAGATCATTTCCAAGAAACAATTTATAATATTAACACATTATTGCACATGTCTTAAAGGGCCAGAAAAAAGGCACAAGACAGGCAGAAATAAACTCCAGACAATGGCTGACAAAACCCTTTAAAACAGAGCAAATAAGAGAAAAATCTCCTTCCCCAGTGGCACCACAGATGTCCCCACAAGGGGACCAAATGTTTTCACAGAGGAGCAACCTGAAATGTAAAATAAAGTGTCTCCATGGTGACTTTACTGCATTTAGTGTCCCCTTTTTGTTTTTCTCTTTTTTTAAGAAGACAGAGGCGGCATTATCCTTACAGTGCAGGGAACGAAGGAGGGAATTCCCTAAATAAACAGGGCTTTGGCAGATGCTGGGAGATACTCAGTTCTTCATTCCCAAGCAGGCATTGCCATCTGCACTGGGTGTGCTCCAGGCAGCCAGCTAGGGGCTTCTCTCATTCTGCTTAACAAATGGTGGTAAAGTTCATCACAGTTTCTTAAAACACAGTCCAAAAGGGTGTCAGGCTTACTTGCTTTGTTACCCATTTTCACGTTCAATATCCTTAAGATTTTATCACAGAAATCACAAAACAAAATGCACAAAAACAAAAAAACATATAGAACACAGAACAAAACACACACACACACACACACAAAAAAAAACAGAATCCCGGTGCCAAAATAGAAAAACAGAGGAGCAATTCAACGTCTTGCTAAAGCTCTGGGGTAGGAGCACGTGCGTGTCCCTCGGCACCTCTCTAACCTTGAAAGGAATTCCCTACAGAACGGAACAGAGGACAGAACGATTCTCATTACTATCCTGGACAGGAGTGTATGTGAGCCTCCCCAGGCCACCTCTCTGTCATTAGAAGAGATCTCCCTTAACCAGATATAAGATGTTATCAAGGTGCCACTTACCTATGGAGGCCTCCTCCACCAGGTGCTTGCTAATACTTTCAGTGCGGTGGTTCACTGCAGTGCTCCCCAGACCGACGGCTCACTCCAAGGCCTTGGAACATCTCAAGTTGTGCACCCCCTAGAGTGGCTCCCCAGCCCGTAGCCCTGGAGGGAAGGCCAGCTTCAGAATTTTCAGCGGTCTGGCCTTGTGATCTGGTCGGGCAGGGTCATCTCACTGGGGAACTCCAAAATGTTGGACTAGGATGCAAGAAAAGACCACTGACTCCAATTAAAATCAAATTAAGGCAAGCTTATTTTTAAAACCGGCCAGGCTGCCTCTCCCTCCAAAAATGGCGGGAACAAGACAGCAACACCACCTTTCCTACAGCCCAGCTATATAGCCCAGAAAGTTACACCAAAAGTGTTTACAGATAACAGAACTTTGAAAGCATCACACTAATGGTAGTTTACATTTTTTTTGCTGGCCCCAACATCAGAAATTATGAGGACCATTAGAGACTCAGAGAGGGTCGTTGTCTGGCCTGGGAAGGCCAATATTTATTAGGTGTCACTAATGTTTCAGAGAGCACTGTTATCTGGTCAGAGAGCCAGGCATGGATGAGTTCAAGGCATGGGCACGCATTCCAAGCAGGTTCAGATTTTGCACTAATTTATAGTAAAGCCGAAATTATCTTTTCACGGCTTTCTGGCAAGATGGCTCCCAATTCTAATAAAAGATCAGGTTGGGTCTATCAAGCCTGTCCTTTACTTTTGGAAACTCCTCTTCAACCTGCAAGGTTGTGAACTCCTGACCATTTTACATTCCAGATATGTATTCACAGATTTTCTAACTCTTGTTCTCCAACTGTGTTTTACTTGGGGTGAAGGTAATATCAAGGCATTGTTCTGGATGAGAGTGGGAAGATTTTTGTGTAGCACATATTTGCATACACATTTAGGAGATCACTCCTCCTAAACACTGTTGGAACAGAAAATTCAATCTATGGGGGAGCTTCCTAGCTGAACAACATTATACATAAATTCAAGTTCATTAAATAAATAGTTTTGGATCAGTGGATGATATATATTTCAAGATGGATTTAAATTGGCATATATATTGCTACATTTTAATGTCCATGTGACTTTTGTGTTCATAATTTTTTGTGATTTATGTGGATTTATAATCAAATTTTCACAAGATTGTTCTCAGAAATATTCATCCAACTTAAATACATACTTTTTTCCTAGTACTGAAAAGTAACTTCAGTGAATGGTGCATAAAAATCCTAATATTTCTACAGTAACTGACCCAGATTAACATCAATGCAAGTAGATTCCTATGGGACATGATGTGTATTTTGATGTTCATTTTTATTCATCACCGGTATATTACTATTTCTGCAGTTTATGCACATTATATATAGTATGATATATAATGTTCAATCACTTCCTGCTTGAGAACACATGTATTCTTACAGGTTTCTTGACTATTCTTTTCATGAGACTTCTTTCCAAACACATTATTTTTGATTTCCATAATCACTTTTGAAACAAAACTCACACACCTTTCAGGATAAACCACAACCATAATATTACCATTAGATGTATAACTGGTTGCAGTGAATGATTGTATGTCAATGTGAGATTTCTTTTATATTTTCAGATATCAATTCAATCCATTATTTAAAGTGGAACCAGTTATATTATTTATTCACATGATGGTCAATTGATGCATTATCAATATATTCTATGACACAGGGTATACCCCTTTGTACCCCCAATACTAATTTATATTTCTTCAAAATAGTGCTCCCAGAAATGGTGGAAGGAATACTCATGTCACCTGATCTACATATACATTTTATCACAATAATATTCTGGACACAAAATGCAAAGGTCACACTTATGATTTTACCAAAGCCTAAATAAAAAGTGAGCATGGATTAATAAAAACATCCATGTCCTGGTTACCTAATGCTCTCAAAAGTCAATCCAATTTGTGACAACATATTAGTTTCTGCCTAAGATTATATATTCAGACTCAAACCGTTGAAAATGTCTAAACAAATTACACACTTTATACTTTTACTGACTTCCTAATGTCTCTATTTATATCTGCTTTCCTACATATTTTCCCCAATTCGTCATTGTGCTGACATTTACATTCACTCTCTACCCGAAACCTTATTTGTAAAGAACTTTTGGTACAAATGCTATACTAACTCTTCTTTCTAATTCTACTGACTATCTTGCTAATCCTACAGACTATCCCTTTTTTATTGGATATTCTGTATGTTATTCAATCATCCAGTGTATAAGATCCTATTTCTTTGTATATCGATTTATCTGAGACATCTGTGCAGAATATAATTCAAAGCAAAGTATGCTACTCAAGGGCCCAATGTCCTACTTGGCTTCAAGTCTTCCCTAGATTTCTGTTTCCATACTTATATTTCACCTATATATTCTTGTAAATATCTCAGGTTCCCAATACCATTATTCATCCAGCACAATGATTCCTAACCCAAATAGAACATGATATTAACACTAACCATACACTGTTCCCTCAATCTAACTTTACAGCAGTGCAGGGATAGAGTTGGTCTTACAATACAGGAATATAGGGGATCTTCCACCTGCTGAGAATCTCAAAGATCCATGCAGAAATTATCCCTGAAGAAGATATTGAATGCTATGAAGGACCTGAGAGACCAAAAGTCATTTTCCATGGCAAATAACCTTGTCAGGATGAAGAGATGTGTCTGAATAAGCCTCTCGCATTTTAATGTAGACAAAATGGACAAAACCAAGCCTGTGTGGAGATCTCTCCCCCACTACCTATGGTTTATATATCATTCTAACTTGTGAAAGTGTCACAGGAAGTAGGGGCAGCCTCCATCTCATGGGACCCCAGGAAGAAACTGTTAGGACAAAGTGTTTGCCAAGGCTGTGAGCTCATTCAGTTCATGAAGGAAGTGACCTACCTCACTTCTTTGTGATGGAACTCTCTGAACTTGGGATCCCAAAAACCAGGCACCCAGGGCCAGGCCCAGTAACAGTCACAGAGATCTCACTTGTTTGGATTTATCATGGAAAGAGTCAGTCTTTCTTGGTACCTACAGATGTGAAGATGGCCAAATGCCAGAAAAAATCTGAAGAGGTGTCTTTCCTGAGAAAGCAGGTAGTGGCGGCTCAAAGCTGGCTCCTGACAACTTCACAGAGTGGGCCAAGGAGTCCAGATTTGAGAACAGACAGGCCATTTCGGGTGAACAAAGAATGGCTCACCAGGCAGAGGACACTCCGGTTAGTAACAGACCTTCTTGGGGGAAGGAGGTGCATTTGAGGGAATGAGTGTGGGTTTGTGGTTTTGTCTCATGTTCTGAGAATACGTAGGAAAGTTGGTTTGTTTGTTTTGGAGTGGACTGTTTCTATTAAGTCATTTGACAAGGCAAGTGTTTCTATGTCTGTGTATCCCACTTTGTCCGTGGGTGTAGACATTACAAAAGAAAATGCAACAATGGATGTGTCCTGTCTAGGAGAAAGCTTCCCAACATTCACGCTGCACAATTTATAAAAGGACAGTGGATTGCCTTATTTGTGGGCAAGACCTGCAATCTTCCTAAGTTGCTGTTTTCTTCCTGAATTCTGGCCACTCTCCAGAATAGGCTCATGATTTTGTGACCAAGATAGGTACCACCTCCAAGCTCTGTGACTTGGCCATGTACTGGATAGCTGAAGGGAATGGCAAGAATCTCAGAAAACTCAGATATCAGTGTTACCAGGAAAAGTCTCAGTGGAGAAACCCTGCTTTGGGACTTTTGCTTACCTATTGTTCTATAGCACTAAATGTCAGGAAGGTCTTTGCCAAGGCCACCCCGTTGTGAAGCCTGAATCAAACAGTTCTCTAATGCAAATGAATGGGCATCACCTGTCCCTCTTTGAGTAATTGATTTCGAAAGGGATGTGTCTGAATCAGCCTGTTGGCCCTGTGTGAGGCTGTGGCTTAGATTCTCAGCACCTGATGGATCTAAAGAAAGATGCCATGTGTGCATCCAAAACCAAAATGGCCAAAAGAGCATTCATTATGGATGAAGTCTCTCGCCTTCCTCTGTAAGTTTCCTGACCTCCATAAGGTGAGAATAGGAATCCTTTGGGTCAAATGAGTTCTTCAAAGCCCTTCAGAGTCTAGCCCATTGGTGCTTGGGTTTTCGCATGACCCCAATCCACATGAAGAATCTAAACCCCACAGTCAGTAGGCCTCAAATTGGAGAAGTGGAACAGTAATAATGGTAGGCCTATTTGATCACTCCTGGTTCACAGGAAGGGTTTCCAGGCCACCCTGACTTTAGGCAAATGACGGGCAAGGGAGCTTATTTTGGACACTGTCTTGTCCAGCGCGCCTCATCTCCAGCTAGAGGTTATGATGAGTGTCTATGTGGAAAAGATGAGGGCCATATGGGAGTGTTTTCGTTTAAATTTTGGTCATTTGTGTGGCGTTTGGAAGAAATCACTGGGTCCACCTGGGCTTGAACTCTGGTGTGAATCCACATAGAGACTGAGTTCTGGAACTGACCTCAGAGAAGAATTGCCATGAGTTTTGTTGGGATTTTAGGAGGCCACGCATGAAAGTAGCCCTTATAAACTTAGATCAAGGCCACAGAGCACTGGGAATCTCAGCCAAGATAATCCATGATTTTCTTCTTAAAGTCTTGGCAGCCATAGTTGAGAGTTAAAACACACATGTACCTCACATTGTAGACTTCAATTGGACTGGCTTCATGTGACCTTTTGTCCACTCTTTGGGAGGCTTTGCCTATGAGAGTTCTCCAGAGTTTCATTGAAATGAGCTTCCTCAACATTTAATGGTTTTTGAAACACAAAGTTCCTCCAACTTCATCCTCGAAAAATGGCTAGATAAACACCATGAAATTTTTGAAATTCCCATGACCAGGTGGCACTGGAGAATCTTTGGATGTCCTATTGCTGATCATGAGTGTATCAGACAGTGCCTTGACTGACTGGGTTTCATGAAAATTGTGTAGAACAGAGATGCCAGTAAGTTGGAACCTGCAAATTAGTGGGCCTAGAGCCGTGGTGTGAAGGTGTGTGATAAAACATGTGTGGTGGGGCTATGTGGATCTGCCATTTGCTTCCAAATGGCTTGTGACTGACATGGTACAGCCAGCAGAACATTCCATGTAAAGGCATCTTTTTCTATAGGGAGATTTCAAGGCAATGTTCAGAATCAGGTTGCTATGGACAAAGGGGCAACCCATGTGGGATAAAATCCTGGTTGGTGCATTCACATGCAGACCGTGAGCTCCACATGTGACAGAACTCCCTCCAGCACTGTGTCCCAGTTGATCTCCTTGTATTTCATGAAGAAAATACCAAAGTCCCAGTGCAGCAGCAAGAACCACCACGAAAAGTGGAGGAGGACCAAATGGCTTCACAGTTCACACGGTGAGTCACTTAGCTCCCAGTGGCCATAGTATAACTACAATGAGAGTATTCGCACTGCTGCCTCATGTTCATTGGAAAATTAGAAACAATGTCCTCCAGGTCACATAGATGCAGACCCAGCTTTGATGGTCTCACTAGAAAGTAAGCTAAAGCTACTGACAACAACATATATTTCAAGTGCCCAACCTCAGAGGCAGTTTATCAAGAAGTCTTTAGGCCAGCAGAGCTCCATGTTTGTGGAGTGTTTACCATGTGCCTTATTTTGGAAACTGCTCTACCACTTCCAAGGTTGTGAACTCCTGAGTATATTCCATTCCACATATGCATTCAAAGATTTTCTAACTTTTCTCCTCTAATTGTGTCTTACTTGGGACGAAGTTAATGTCAAGGCATTTGTGGATGAGAGTGGGAAGATTTTTGTGTAGCACATATATGCCTACACATTAGATTCATTTTCCAATTTTCCATTCAAAATACTTAATCCCTGACAGTAACTCATAAACTACTAGACTCTGACTGCTAATCCTAATATGATGGAGAAAACTAACCCAAACAGAATAGAAATACAAGCAGTTCAAAAAAGGCATGGTGTATAGTTGGACTTGCCATTTGCATTATGAAGGGTAGGTGTTATAAATCTAGTTAATTTTTAATTGAAATAGTTCTCCTTGTGTTTTTAAAGTTAATAAATATATAAATTCCTGTCTCCCTTTCTCTGTAGCCTATTCAGAACATGTAATTTTATATGCACATATAGAATCCTACCTGGTATCACATGTACATTCTTGTGAGGTGGCTGACTTGGCAGATACAAATTATGAGAAGAGATCACTCCTCCTAAACCCTGTTGGATCTTAAAATTCAACCTATGGGTGAGCTTCCTAGTTGAACAACATTAAACATAAATCCATGTTCAGTAAAAGAAATATTTTTGCATCTGTTGATGATATATATTTCATGATAAATTTCGATTGGCATATATATTGGTAATTTAATGTCTCTGTGTGTGTTTTTGTATATATATATATATATATATATATATATATATATATATATATATATATTCTCCAGATTTTTCAAAATATGAAATATATGTGTCTTATATACACTCCCTAAATTCATTCATGTTCATGTATATGGATTTATAATCAAGTATTCACAAGATTATTCTCAGAAATATTCATCCACATGATATACATATTTGTTTCCAGTACTGAAAACTAACTTCAGTTAATGTTGCATACAAATACTAATATTTGTACAGTAACTGACCCAGTTTAACATCAATGCAAGTAGATTACTATGGGACATGATGTGTATTTTGACGTTCATTTTTATTCAACACTGGTACATTACTATTTCTTCAATTTATGCACATCATAGGATATATATTTCATCCACAAATTAGCAAACTTATAGGCATTTGTTTCACTTTCAATAACTTCCTGCTTCAGAACAGATGGATTCCTCCAGGTTTCTTGTCTGGTCTTTTCATGAGACTTCTTTCCAAACACATTATTTTCAACTTTCATAATCAGTTTTGAAGCAAAACTCACACACTTTTCATGACAAACCATAATCCTAATATAACGTTTAGATGTATAACTGGTTGGAATGAATGTATGTGTATCAATATAAGATTTCCTGTATATTTTCAGATATCAATTGAATCCATTATTAAATTTGGAACCCATTTTATTATTTATTCACAGTATTGCCTATTCATGCATTATGTCTATATTCATATCACAGGGTACACCTATTTGTACCCCCAATATTAATTTGTACATTTGGACACAGAAGCAATGGTCACACTTATTATTTTACCAATGTAAATGTCAGGCCAGCATCGGAGGAAGAGACTACCAGGGACTGTCTAATGCAACAGCCAAAAGTTTATGGGGGTCCAGCATGCTGGGGCTCAGAGCTCCCTTGAATAGAGGAGAGAGCCCTGAGAACAGCTTAAGCAGAGCTTATATACTTTCCTTGGAGAGGGCAGGGAGGGAAGATTATTGATGGGTCAGGGCGAGTGGGTAGTTTGCGTGCAAATGGGTGAGGGAGTACATTCTGCAGTTTTGCAGTTGGTACAGCACATTCAGGGAACAAGATTAGCAAACAGTTCTCAAGATATCAACAGTGTTTTGTTAAGCATACCGTAAAACTGGAAGTGACAATTACCTATTTTATTTACCTTTCATTCCCACTTTCTTTTGGTTACATTAAATCATAATAGTGATCATTGGGGATGTCACATTTTATGTCTGCTAGTGTGGTATATTGATTTCTGATTACCATAAGTTTAACTTGTCCAATTTGAGCTTGGAGAAAGGAAATTACACGGTTGAGCAAACAGGGTCCTACAGTTAGCCATAATGTGAGGATTATTAAGGGACCAGCCAGGGCTGATAAAAGCGTAGTTAACCAGGGGGACTCTGTGAACCAAGACTCAAACCACCCTTTTTGGGCCTCTCTCTCTTGTTGATGCTCTTCAATGCGTCTTCTTAATTTAATCATAGATTCTTTTACAACTCCAGTATGGTAGGCATAATAACAACATTCTTCCCTCAATGCAGGACAAAGGCCCCTTCTCTCATGAAGAGGAGAACGAACCCTCGCCTGTTCTGTAAAACAACTTCAGAGAGAGAGGTTAAAGATTCTTGTAAAGCTGTGATGGTGGTTTTTTAATATCTTTAAGTTTTGGTGTATTGCTGCTTCTAATTGGGTCATTTGTTGTGTCCCATGGATTAGGGCAGTGGTACCTGTGCCCACCTCTGCAGCAACTACTATTCCTCATAAGATGGCTAAAGTGAAAGATACAGGTTGCCAGCAGAACCGGGTTGTATGCCCCCCTATTTGAAATTTAAATGATCCTGCCTCATGATAGAGCACTCGGGGAAACATCTACACCATTACATAATTAATCACATCTGTTGATAATTCTATGAATAAACAATGTTTAAGTATATAGAATTATACTGTTGTAGGTATGGACAAGGCAAGGCACCTAAGATAGCACCGAAGACAGGGAAACAGTCCTATTTGGTTGCAACCGGATATAGAGGGCATTGCTTCTATTGTAATCAATTAATCCCCTGAATCCCAAGTTTAGGTAGTTTCAGAATTTTGTACCCAACATGTAAGAGAAAAGACTCAGAAATTTACAGTCTGCAGAAGTTCACAAAAAGCAGTTTCTGGTTCTGTTTTTATTTTCCTCTTCTCTGGGAAAGATAACTTTTTAAGGACATCTGGGAGGGGGAGAGCTTTTTTCTTCTCTTTTATTTTCTCCCTGCCAGCTGTTACCATGGAGCCCAGTTGGTAACTTCTTTATCTTGGAAATGTAGCCATCTCTGGAAGCCTGAGCTCAAGGCCAGAGGCCTTGTTCACATATTTTGTGAAAAACTAGTAAGGGGGTGTCTAGCTTAGAAGTGCTGATTTTTCCAGCCAGTGGCCAAGTATAACAGAGCAACACGAAAAGAGGAAGTTTATGTACACTGAACTCTTTTATAGGGACTTTGTTGCTGAAAGTCCTAAAGTCAGCCACGATGAAGACTTCTGGAGAAGGCCATTTAAGATTTTTCTGTGAGCCTGGTACAGAGGGGAAGACGGGGAAGGTGGGGGGTGAGAGCAGTTCTGTGGTTCTGAGAATGAGGAAAAAGAGATATAAAAGAATAATGGGAAAAGGGTTTGGGATTTTCCTGGCAACAAAACGTGAGCAGTAGAACAGGTAGAGCAGATGGGAAGACAGGAGTGAGTATCCCAAAACGCCTGTGAGGGACATTAAAATCTTAGTAACCTGTTTTTAGTGATGACAAAGCAACTTTCAAGGCCATTTTCATTACAACTTGGATAGGCGTCTGAGGGCACTCCTCAGCTGGTTTGAGCTTAGGGTTAGCTGGTAAGAGGACCTGGTGGGACCCAGTGTGGGCACTGACAGGAGAAGAGAGGAGTGAGTGGGTGGAAGGGTACCTCAGTACCTGCTACCTCAGCAAGGGGGCAATGGTCTGAGAACCAGCAGAGGTTTGGGTTTTTGATCTAGTAATTGGAGGGGAGAAATCAGGTTGTTGATGTGAGAGTGACAGCAGAGAGTCTGGAGCAGAAGGATATATTGGAGAAACATAGTTCATGATGTGAGCAAAGGAGGGAAAAGGCATACACATAGGGGAATTTTCTTCCATCCTTTTGAGCACTTGCCGAAGTTGAAAAAGTCACACAGAATTTGAGGATCTAGACACCCCTCTGTGGGCCATCGGTTTTGGTTGTCTAATTGGTAATATGGCCAATGCTGTGAACTGAATTTGATGAGGAGTTTGGGTTCCACCAGGCAGCCCCTGTATGCTCACATCCCCATGACTTACGGAAGAAGACGGCTTTTCCCCCACACAGCCGTGGTTATTTGTGGCTTTGATAGTACACCGGGCAAACATAGTAATCTAGGCTAGCCAACCTGCATCAGGCTTGCGTGTCCCTACATCCATAATGTTTGTTTCCATTATCTATGGTACGGAAGAAATTTAATGGAAATTTAATGGGATCCTCTTCATCAGAGATATCCCAATTGGAAAGACGTATACTCAGCTGACAAATATCTGGGTGGAGAGATGGCCACCAGGTCCCTAAGGGGGCTGTAAGCAAGACAGACCATACTTCTTGTCTAATAGGATTTGTGATCAGCCATCGCTGCTGAATGGGCTGATGATGGTTAGGACTAGTGGTGGCCAAGGGGAGAGTCTATAGCCTTATCCACATGGACAATATGCAATTTGAAAGGGTTACCAGTCTTTTCCACTTTCAAGCCAGAGTCTGGACAGGGCGCAGGCTTGAGATGAGAATTAGGATCCAGGAAGTGATTCCGTCTACCTTTACCACTGTAGGTTTTATAAGTAGCACCTGGTATGGTCCTGTCCATCGGGGTTCCAGGGATGACACCTGAAGTCATCTTATGTAGACGAAGTCTCTTATTTGATATCGATGTGGAGTCTCCTCTTCACCAGGTTGGTAGGCAGTGGCCAGCTGGTTTGAAAGGTATCGCTGAGTTCTTTCAAGAGCTTTAAGTTTGTCAAGCAAGGGGGTGTGGAAGGGATCGGTAGGTCTTAGAGTTGGGGTTAGGTCCTTACTGGAGGAGGGGCCCCATAGAGAATTTCATAGGAGGTGAGGTTACTCAAAGAAACAGAGGGAGTATTTCTTGCATGAAACAGTGCATAAGGCAGGAGCATAGTCCAACCTTTGATGCCCTCTCTAAGCTTAATTTCGTTAAGGTCTCTTTAATGGTTCTATTAATTTTTTTTTTAACCTGTCCTGAGCTCTGGGGTCTATAAGCACAATGTAACGTCCAATTTATTCCCAGGGTCCTGGCTAACCCCTTACTTACCTGGGCCATGAACGCCGGTCCATTATCAGACAATATACCCTTAGGTAGGCCGTATCATGGAAAAATATCTTTCAGGATTTTTTACCACCATTTGTGCCTTTTTTTGTGTGGAAGGCTTCAATCCATCCTGAAAATATATCTACAAACACTAGGAGATATTGAAGTCCATACCTCGCTGGCTTAATTTCAGTAAAGTCCACTTCCCAGAATTGTCCTGGTCTGGTTGTTCATAGGTGCTTTTTTGCAGGAAGCTTGGAAGGGTAAGCATTAACCTATTGACAGAACGGACAGGGTTTTGTTACCCGTTCAGTTATGTCCTTTCGCTGTGAGTCGGTTAGTGGAAAACTCTGTTCTTGATCCTTCAGGAATGCCTGCAGTTTCTTTGAACCAAGGTGTGTGAATTGATGTACATTTTTAACGTAGTGTAGGGATTTCTGAAATGGCAGGCTTGGCTCAGTGAACTTGAGGAGTTCAGTGCCAGTGTTGTTAGATGTTATCAAAAGCTTGCTGGTGCTCAGGGGTCCATTGGAATTGGGCATCTCCCTTTAACAGCGGGTATAAAGGAGAAGTTAAGGACGCAAACACAGGAATCCATAACCTGCAAAACCCAGTAGTCCCAAGAAACTCTCTGTGTTGTCTGCTGCTGGGGGGGGGTGTATCTGCACAACCATTTGTTTTCTGGGCTCAGTGAGCCATCGTTTACCACCGCTAAGGGAATAGCCCAGGAAGACTACTTCTTGCTGGCAAATTTGGGGTTTTTTGGAAGAAGCTCTATACCCGAGTTGAGCAAGCTTATATAATAGTGCTTGGTTCCCAGACTCACAGTTTTCCTTGGTGTTGGCTGCAGTAGCAGGCCATCCACGTATTGAAGCTGGGTGACTTCAGGGTGCATAGGTCTGAAGTTGTTGACATCTCTGTGGAGGGCTTCATCAAAGAGAGTGGGGGAGTTTTTGAACCCCTGTGGGAGTCTAGTCCATGTTAGTTTACCATACGTTCCGGTTTCTTGGTCTACCCACTCAAAAGCAAACAGCAACTGACTGTCTTTATGCAGAGGCATGCAATAGATAGCATCTTTATGTCCATACCATTTCTACTCAGGGTTCAGAGTGATAAGCAGATTGTACGAATTATTTACCATGGGGTGAATGTCCTGCACTCTGTTGTTGATCTCTCTTAGGTCTTGTATGGGGGATAGTCCCCAGTTCCTCGATTTTTTACCGGTAGCAGGGGAGTGTTCCAGGCCGATTGACAGGGCCTTAGGACCCTAAGGCCAGATATTTCTGAATATGGGGCCTTATCCCATCTTTACCTTTTTTGCTCAGAGGATGTTGTTTGACATTGATTGGGGAGGCTGAGGTTTTTAACTCCACTGTTCTTGGAGGTTGTTTCATGGCTAGGCCTAACCCAACAATTTTGCCCAGGCATCTGGGTAATCTGTTATCCATTTCTGGGTTAGCTTGCCTGTTTGATCAGTCTTGGGGTGTGTGAAAAGTGGATGTTCATCTTCGACTGACATTTATAAAGCCATGACTATAGGAGTTTTTAATGAAGGATTTAGAAATTTCATTTTGGGGCCTTCGGGGTTAAAAGTTGTTTTGTCCCGGAGCTTACTGAGCAGATCTCTGCCCATCAATGGGGCCAGGCATTCTGGGATTACTAGGAAGGAATGTTGGATTTTGTCTTTCCCCATGTCCATGGTCCCCTTAGTTGTCTAAGTCTGATATTTACTGCTGTTAGCCCTTTGAACTAGAGATCTTTTATTTGATAGAGGGCCCAGTGGGGCCTTAAGGGCTGAGTATACTGCTGCTGTGTCCACTTCAAAGTTTATGGGGTCCCCTTCACTTCAAAAGTTACCCTGAGCTCGGGGAAGGGATCTGAGCCCCGACATTCTTAGTCAACCTCCAGAGTCAGAAAGGCTGTCTGGCGTGGCTTCCTCTTTCTAGGGCACTCTTTGGCTCAGTGTCCTTTTTCTTTACAGTAGGCACATTGATCTGAGCCGAGACAGAGTTTGTCTTACAATACAGTAATGTAGGGGATCTCCCACCTGCTGAGAACATCAAAGGACCATGCAGAAATTATACCCTTAAGAAGTTGCAGGCAGCTATGAAGGACCTAAGAGGGAAAAAGTCATATTCCATGGCAAACAACCGGGTCAGTATGAAGAGATGTGTTTGAATCAGCCTCTCCTTTCTTAATGTAGAGAACTGATCAAACCATGCCTGTGTGGAGAGCTGTTTCCAGGTGCCTATGGTTGATATACCATTCGAACTTGTGAAAGTGTCAAAGGAAGTAGGGGCAGCCTCCATTTCATGGGACCTTTCGAAGCAACTGTTAGGACAAAGTGGTGGCCAAGGTAGTGACCTCATTCAGTTCCTGAAGGAAGTGACCTCACCTCTCTTCCTTGGTCATCAAAAACTCTGAAATTGTGATGCAGGAAGCCAGGCACCCAGAGCCAGTCCCAGTCCCAGTCCCAGTGGTCTCACTTGTTTGGATTTACCAAGGACAGAGTCAGTCTTCCTTGGTACCGACTGATATGAGGATTGTCAAATGGCAGAAGATCTCCGAAGAGGGGCCTTTCCTGAGAAAGCAGGTATTGGTTCACCGCTGGCTCCTGACAACTTCATAGAGTTGGCAAAGGAGACCAGATATGAGAAAGGGCAGGCCATTTCAGGGGAACATAGTATGGCCCACCAGTTAGAGGACACTCCGGATAGTCACAGACCTACTTGGGTTAAGGAGGTGCCTTTGTGGGTGTGAAGTGAGTTTGTGGTTTTCTCTCATGTTCTGAGAATAGGTAGGAAAGGCTGTTTGTTTGGGTTGGAGTGGCCTGTTTCTAGTAAGTCGATTGACAAGGCTAGTGTTTCTATGTCTGAGTATCCCACTGTGTCCGTGGTTGTAGACATTAGAAAAGAGAAGGCATCAAAGGATGTGTCCTGTCTAGTAGAAAACTTCCCAGCATTCATCCTGCCTAATTAAAGAATGGACTGTGGTTTGCCTTATGGATGGGCAACACCTACTAAATTCCTAAGTTCCTGTTTTCTTCCTGAATTCTGGCCACTCTCCAGAATAGGCTCATGGTTTTGTTTCCAAGATATGTACCACCTCCAAGCTCTGAGACATGTCTATATACTTGATAGCTGTAGAGAATGGGAACATCTTAGAAAACTCAGATATCAGTGTGACCAGTAAATTTTCAGTGGAGAAATTCTGCTTTGGTTCATTTGCTTACCTATGGTTCTGTTGTCCTGAATGTCGGGAAGGTCTTTGCCTCAGGCCACCCCTTTGTGAAGCCTGAAGAAAACAATTTTCAAATGGAAATGAATGGGCATCACCTGTGGTTCTTTGCTTAATTGCTTGTAAAAGGATGTGTCTAAATCAGCCTCTTGGCCCTGTATGAGGTTGTGGCTTAGATTCTCAGCACATGATGGATCTAAGGATAGATTCCATGTGTGCAATCAAAACCAAAATGGCCAAAAATCTGTCATTGTTGATGAGTCTCTTGCCTTCCTCTGTTAGGATTCTGACCTCTGTCAAGTGAGAATAGGGATCCTTTAAGTCAAATGAGTTCTTTGAAGAACTGCAGAGGTGCTTGTGTTTTCTTGTGACTCCAAATCACTTAAAGAATCTATCCCTGAGAGTCAGTAGGACTCAAATTGAAGAAGCAGAGCAGTATTCATCGCAGGCCTATTGGATCACTCCAGGTTCACAGGAAGGGTGACGATGCCACCCTGACTTTAGGCAAATGAGGGGCAAGGAAGATTATTTTGGACACTCTCTTGGGATGCGTCCCAAATGAAAAACTCTAGCCAGAGGTAATGATGAGTGTCTATATGGAAGAAGGTAAGGACCATGTGGGAGTGTTTTGGTTTCAATTGTAGTCATTCATGTGGCAGTTGGAAGAGATGACTGGATCCACCTGGGCTTGAACTCTGGTGTCATTCCCCTTAAACACTGAGTTCTGGATCAATCATCAAAGAAGTATTGCCATGAATTGTGTTGGGAATTTAGGAGGCCACACATGAGAGTCTCCGTTGGAAACTGAGATCTAGTTATAGGGTGGCTTTCCACAGAGCACTGGGAATCTCAGCCAGGATATCACATTATTTTAGTCTGAAAGACTTGGAAGCCATATTTGCTAGTCAAAACACACATGGACCTCAATTGTAGACCTCGATGGGCCAGGATTCATGTGACCTTTAGGCCACTCTTTGGGAAGCCTTGCCTGTGAGAGTTCTCCAAAGCTTTCATTGAAATGAGCTTCCTCACCATTGAATGATTCCTGAATGATTTGAAAGCCATAGTGCTTCCAACTTCATAATTGAAAATTTGCTAGATAAATACCATGAAATTTTTGAAATTCCAATGACCAGGTGGCAATGAAGAACCTTTGGATGTCCTGTTGCTGATCACGAGTGTACCAGACAGTGCCTTGATTGACTGGTTTTGATGAAAATGGTGTAAAACAGAGATCTCAGTAATTTGGATCCTGCTGAGTAGTGGGCCTAGAGCAGTAGTGAGCAAATGTGTGATAAAACATCTGAGGTGGGGCCATGTGGATCTGCCATTGGCTTCCAAATGGCTTGTGACTGACATGGTGCAGCGAGCAGACCCTTATATGTAAAGGCAACTTGTTATATGGAGAGGTTTCAGGGCAATGTTCAGAATCAGGTTGCTATGGTCAAGGGGGCATCCTATGTGGTATACAAGCCCTGTTGGTGCATTCTCCTGCAGACCCTGATCCACCACACGTGACAGAACTCGCTGCAGCACTGTGTCCCAGTTGAACTCCTTGTATTTCGTGAAGCAAATACCAAACTCCGAGTGCAGCAGGAAGAAACATTATGAAAAGTGGAGGATGATGAAATGGCTTCGCAGTCCACATGGGGAGACACTTAGCCCCCAGTGGCCACAGATTACCTACAAAGCAAGAATTCAGCACTGCTGCTTCATGTTTATTGGAAAATTATAAACCATGTCCTCCAGATCACAGAGATGAAGACCCAGCTTTGATGGTCTCACTAGAAAGGAAGCTAAAGCTCCTGACAGCAACATATATTTCAAGTGCCCAACCTAAAGGCAGTTTCTCCAGACGTCTTTAGGCACGCAAATCTCCATGTTTGTAGAGTTTTTACACTGTCCCTTACTTTTGGAAACTCCTCTACAATCTCCAAGGTTGTGAACCCTAAGCATTTTCAATTTCAGATATGTATTCAAAGATTTTCTAACTCTTCTCCTCTAATTGTGTCTTACTTGGGGTGAAGGTAATGTCAAGGCATTGTTCTGAATGAGAGTGGGAAAATTTTTTTGTAGTACACATTTGCATACACATTGATCCTTTTTCCAATTTTCCATTCGAAATACTGAATCCCTGACACTAACTCATACCCTACTAGACTCTGACTACTAATCCTAATATGATGGAGAAAAATACCCCAAAAGAATGAAAATACAAGCAGTTCAGAGGAAGCATGGTGTATAGTTGGACTTCCCTCTTGCATGATAAAGGGTCGGTTTTATAAATCTACTCAATTTTTAATTGAAATAGTCCTCCATGTGTTTTTTTAAAGAGAGAGTGAGAGAGGAGAGAGAGAATTCTATAATATTTATTTTTTAGTTATCGGCGGACACAACATCTTTGTTTTCACGTGGTGCTGAGAATCGAACCCATGCCGCACGCATGCCAGGTGAGCACGCTACCACTTGAGCCACATCCCCAGCTCTCTTCATGCGTTTTTAAAGTTAAAAATATGTGAATTCCTGTCTCCTTTTCTCTGTAGCCTACTCAGCACTTGTACTTTTTATATGCACATATAGATTCCTACTTGGTATCACACGTATATTTTTATGAGTTGGCTGACTTGGCAGAAACAAATTGTAAGAAGAGATCAGTGCTCCTAAACGCTGTTGGAACTGAAAATTCAAACTATGGGTGAGCTTCCTATTAGAACAATATTATACATAAACCCATGTTTAGTAAAATAAATATTTTTGCTTCTGTGGATGATATATATTACATGATGAATTACGATTGGCATATATATATTGATACTTTTTAATGAATTTTTGTGTTTTTTTTTGTATATATATATATATATATATATATATATATATATATATATACACTCTACAGATTTTATAAAATATGAAATATATGTGTCTTATATACACTCCATGAATTCATTCATGTTCATGTATGTGGATTTATAATCAACATTTCACAAGATTATTCTCAGAAATAATCATCTACCTGAAATACATATTTGTTTCCCACTGCTGAAAACTAACTTCAATCAATGGTGCTTACAAATCCTAATATTTCTGCAGTAACTGACCCAGTTTAACATCAACGCAAATAGATTCCTAGGGGACATGATGTCTATTTTGACGTTCATTTTAATTCAACACTGGTACATTACTATTTCTTCAGTTTTTGCACATCATAGGATATATATTTCATTCACAAGTTCACAAATTTATAGGAATTTGTTTCACTTTTAATCACTTTCTGCTTCAGAACACATGTATTCCTCCATGTTACTTGACTGGTCTTTTCATGAGACTTCTTTCCAAACACATTATTTTCGATTTCCATAATCAATTTTGAAGTTAAACCCACACACTCTTCAAGATAAACCATAACATTAATATTACCATTAGATGTATAAGTGGTTGGAATGAATGTGTGTATATCAATATAAGATTTCCTGTACATTTTCACATTTCAATTCAATCCATTATTAAAGTTGGAACCAGGTATGTTATTTATTCACAGTATGGTCTATTAATGCATTATCTCTATATTCATAGACACAGTGTACACCTCTTTGTTCCCCCAATACTAATTTATACCTCTTCAAAACATTGCTCCCAGAAATGGTAGAAGAAATATTCATGTCACCTTATCTATCTATATATGTGTGTGTGTATATATATATATATTTCTTTTTTTATCACAGTAATATTCTGGACACAAAAAACAAAGGTCACACTCATGATTGTATCAAAGCCTAAATGGAAAGTGAGCATGAATTACTAAAAACAACCATGTCCAGGTTGCCTAATGCTCTCAAATGTAAATCCTATTGGTGACTACATATTTGTTTCTTTCTAAGATTATATATTCAACTTCAAGGCTGTTGAAAATGTCTAATTCTATCACTCAGTTTATACTTTGCCTGATTTCCTTATATCTCTATTGATATCTGCTTTCCTACATATATTCCGCAGTTCATCATTGTGTCTGACACTTCACATATGCTGACATTTACATTCAATGTGTACCCGAGACCCTATTGCTAAAGAAATTTTGGTCTAAATCCTATACTCACTTTTATTTCTAAACCTACTGACTATCTTCCTAATCTTACTGATTATTGCTTTTTGACTCGATGTTCTCTTCAACAATTAATCATCCAAGGTATAAGGTCCTAAACCATTGTATTTCAATTTATCGGAGTCATATATGCAGAACATAATTCAAACCTAAGAATCCCACTCAAGGACCCAATGCCCTTCTGACTTCGAATCTTACCTAGATTTCTGTTTTCATACTTACATTTCACCTATATATTCTTGTAAGTATCACAGGTTCCCAATACCATTATTCATGAGGCAGAGAGATTCCTAACCCAAATCAAACATGTTATTAACCCTAAACATACACTCTTCCCTCAATCTAACTTTACAAAAGAGGAGGGACAGAGTTAGTCTTACAATACAGGAATGTAGGGGATCTTCCACCTTCTGAGAACATCAAAGGTCCATTCAGAAATGATCCCTGGAGAAGATGTAGGCAGCTATGAAGGACCTGAGAGAGGAAAAGTCATCTTTTATGGTAAACAACCTGATCAGGATGAATGGATGTGTCTGAATCAACCTCTATCTTCTAAATGTAGAGAAGATGGACCAAATCAGGCCTGTGTGGAGAGCTCTTCCCAGGTGCCAATGGTTGATATACCATTCTAACTTGTGAAAGTGTGACAGAAAGTAGGGACAGACTCCATCTCATTGGACCCTTAGAAGTAACTGTTAGGACAAAGAGGTTGCCAAGGCCGTGACCTCATTCAGTTCCTGAAGGAAGTAACCTCACTTCACTTCCTTGGTGATGGAACTCTCTGAACTTGGGATCCAGGAAGAGAGGCACCCAGAGCCAGTTGCAGTCCCAGTCCCTGTGGTCTCACTTGTTTCAATTTACCAAGAACAGAGTCAGTCTTTCTTAGTACCAACAGATGTGAGGATGGCCAAATGCCAGGAAAGCTCTGAAGAAAGGCCTTTCCTGAGAAAGCAGGTATTGGTTCACGGCTGGCTCCTGACAACTGCACAGAGTTGGCCAAGGAGACCAGATTTGAGATACAACAGGCCATTTTTGGCGAATATAGTATGGCCCATGATTCAGAGGACACTCCACAAAGGAGGTGCCTTTGTGGGTGTAGGTGTGTGTATGGTTTTTTTCTCATGTTCTGAGAAGATGTAAGAAAGGCTGTTTGTTTGAATTGGCGTGGACTGTTTCTAGTAAGTCCTTTGACAAGGCGAGTGCTTCTATGTCTGTGTATCCCACTCTGTCCGTGGTTGTAGACATTAGAAAAGAAAATGCATCAATGGATGTGTCCTGTCTAGGAGAAAGCTTCGCAACATTCATCCTGCCCGATTTATTAATGGACTGCGGCTTTCCTTATTGAAGGGCAAAACCTGCTATCTTCCAAAGTTTCTGTTTACATCCTGAATTCTGGACACTCTCCAGAATTGCCTCATTGTTTTGTGACCAAGATATGTACTACCTCAAAGCTATGTGATATGGCTATGTACTGGATAGCTGAAGGGAAAGGCGAGCATCTAGGAAAACTCAGATATCAGTGTGACCAGGAAAGTCTCAGTGGAGAAACCCTGCTTTGTGCGTTTTGTTTACCTATTGTTCTGTTGCCCTGAATTTCAGGAAGGTTTTTGCCTCAGACCACTCCTTTGTGAATATCAATTCAATCCATTATTTAAAGTGGAACCAGCTATACTATTTATTCACAGTATGGTCTATTCATGCATTATCTGTATATACATAGACACAGGGTACAGCTTTTTGTACAACCAATACTTATGTATATGTCTTCAAAATATTACTCACAGAAATGGTGAAAGAAATACTGATGTCACCTAATCTACATATACATTTTATCACAGTAATATTCTGGACACAAAATGCAAAGTTCACACTTATTATTGTACTAAAGCCTAAATGGAAAGTGAACATGGATTACTTCCATGTTCAGGTTGCCTAATGCTCTCAAATATCAATCCTATTGGTGACTACATATTTGTTTCTTCCTAAGATTATATATTCAAAATCAACCCTGTTGAAAATATCTAATCATATCACTCACTTTATACTTTGCCTGATTTTGTAATATCTCTTTTTTTAATGTTAGGATGAGCCAATTTAGTACTTTTTAAAATTTTTATTTTTTTCATCTTTCATAAATTTGATTCAGGTGAGTTATGCATTTCCATTTTTACCCCAAATACAGATTGCAGAATCACATCAGTTACACATTCACAATGTTTACATAATGCCATATTAGTGACTGTTGTATTCTGCTGACTTTCCTATCCCCTACTATCCCCCCTCCCCTCCCCTTTCATTTTCCCTCTCTACCTCATCTGTTATTGTTCCGTTCTCTCCCTTCCCCCCCCTTTCCCCTCACAACCTTGTATATGTGATTTCGTATAACGATGAGGGTTTCCTTCCGTTTCCATGCAATTTCCCTTCTCTCTCCCTTTCCCTCCCATCACTTGTCTCAGTTTAATGTTAATATTTTCCTCATGCTCTTTCCCTCTGTTCAGTTCTTAGTTGCTCTCCTTAAATCAAAGAAGACATTTGGCATTTGTTTTTTAAGGATTGGCTACCTTCACTTAGCATAATCTGCTCTAATGCCATCCATTTCCCTGCAAATTCCATGATTTTGTCATTTTTTAGTGCTGCATAATACTCCATTGGCTATAGATGCCACATTTTTTTTATCCATTCATCTATTGAAGGGCATCAAGGTTGGTTCCACTGTCTGGCTATTGTGAATTGTGCTGCTATGATCATTGATGTGGCAGTATCCCTATAGCATTCTCTTTTATGGTCCTCAGGGAATAGTCCAAGGAGGGCGATAGCTGGGTCAAATGGTGGTTCCATTCCCAGCTTTTCCAGGAATCTCCATACTGCTTTCCATAATGGCCGCACCATTTTGCAGTCCCACCAGCAATGTACAAGTGTACCCTTTTCCCCACATCCTTGCCACCACTTATTATTGTTTGACATCCTAATGGCTGCCAATCTTACTGGAGTGAGATGGTATCTTAGGGTGGTTTTGATTTGCATTTCTCTGACTGCTAGAGAAGGTGAGAATTTTTTCATGTACTTATTAATTGATTGTATGTCTTCTTCTGAGAAGTGTCTGTTCAGGTCCTTGGCCCACTTGTTGATTTTGTAATATCTCTATTGATATCTGCTTTCCTACATATTTTCCCCTGTTCATCATTGTGACTGACCCTTCAAGTGTGCTGATATTTACTTTCACACTTTAACCCAAACCCTATTGCTAAAGAACTTTTGTTCCAAATCCTATACTCACTCTTTGTTAACCTACCGAATATCTATCTAATCCTACCGACTATCCCTTTTTGACTGGATGTTCTCTTCGAATTTTAATCATCCAAGGTACAAGGTCCTATGCCATTGCATATCGATTTATCTGAGATATCTGTGCACAACATAAATCAAAGCTAAGTATCCCAATGAAGGGCCCATTGCCTCTCTGGGCTTCAAAATTACCTAGACTTCCTTTTTTCATTTATATATTTCACCTCTATATTTTTAAAAATATCCCAGGTTCCCAGTACCATTATACATCCAGCAGAATGATTTCTAACCCAAATCAAACATTTTATTAACCCTAACAATACACTGTTCCCTCAATGTAAATTTAATGAAGAGCAGGGACAGAGTTGGTCTTACAATACAGGAATGTAGGGGATCTTTCACCTGTTTAGAACCACAAGTTCAATGCAGAAATGATCCCTGGAGAATATGTAGTCAGCTATGGAGGACCTGAGAAAGCAAAAGTAATCTTCCATGGCAAAATACCTGGTCAGGATGACGGGATGTGTCTGAATCAGAACCTCTCTTCTCAATGTAGAGGAGATGGACCAAACCAGGCCTGTGTGGAGAGCTATTACCGGGTTCCTATGGTTGATATACCATTCTAACTTGTGAATGTTTCACAGGAAGTAGGGGAAGCCTCCATTTAATGAGACACTTGGAAGCAACTGTTAGGATAAAGTGGTTGCCAAGGCAGTGACCTAATTCAGTTCCTGAAGGAAGTGATCTCACCTTACTCCCTTGGTGATGGAACTCTCTGAACTTGGGATCTTGGAAGCCAGGCACACAGAGCCAGTCCCAGTACCAGTCCCAGTGGGTTCACTTGTTTGGAATTACCAAGGACAGAGTCAGTCTTTCTTTGTACCTACTGATGTTAGAATGGCCAAAAGCCAGGACAGCTCTGAAGAGGGGCCTTTCCTGAAAAAGCAGGTAGTGGCCCACTGCTGCCTCCTGACAACTTCATAGAGTTGGCCAAGGAGACCATATTTGAGACAGGACAGGACATTTCGGGGGAACATTGTGTGGCCCACCAGTCAGAGGACACTCCATAGAGTCACAGACCTACTTAGGGTAAGGAGGTGCCTTTGTGGGTGTGGTTGTGAGTTTGTGATTTTGTCTCATGTTGTGAGAATAGGAAGGAAAGGTGGTTTGTATGGTTTGGAGTGAACTGTTTCTCGTAAGTCGTTTGAAAAGGCGAGTGATTCTATGTCTGTGTATCCCATGGTGTCCGTGGTTGTAGACATTAGAAAAGAGAGTACATCAATGGATGTGTCCTGTCTAGTAGAAAGCTTCCCATTTCATCCTGCCCAATTTATGAATGGATTGCGGCTTTACTTAAAGATGGGCATAACCTACTGCATTCCTAATTTCCAGGTTTCTTCATGAATTCTGTTCACTCTCCAGGATAGGCTCATGATTTTGTGTCTAACATATGTACCACCTCCAAGCTCTGTGACATGGTCATGTACTGGATAGCTGAAGGGAATGGCGAGCATCTCAAAAAACTCAGATATCAGTGTGACCAGGAAATTTTCAGTGGAAAAACCCTGTTTTGGGCATTTTGCTTATATATTGTTCTGTTGAACTGAATGTCAGGAAGTTCTTGCTCTGGCCACCCCTTTGTGAAGCCTGAAGTAAACAGTTTTCAAATGGAAATGAATGGGCATCACCTGTGGCTCTTTGCTTAATTGCTTTGGAAAGGGATGTGTCTGAATTAGCATCTTGGCCCTGTGTGAGTTTGTGGCTTAGATTCTCAGCACCAGATGGATCTAAAGAAAGATCCCATGTGTGCATCTAAAACCAAAATGGCAAATAGACCAGTCATTGTGGATAAAGTCTCGCTTTCCTCTGTGAGGTTCCTGACCTCTATCAAGTGAGAATAGGGATCCTTTGTGTCAATTGAGTTCTTCAAAGCCCTGCAGAGGTGCTTGGGTTTTCTCATGACTCTAATTCACATAAACAATCTATACCTCTAACTCAGTAGGCCTCAAATTGAAGAAGCGCTGCAGTATTAACGGCATGCCTATTTGATCACTCCTGGTTCACAGGAAGTATGTCCAGGCCACCCTGACTTTAGGCAAATGAGGGGCAAGGGAGCTTATTTTGGACACTGTCTTGGACTGCGCCCCTCATGGAAACCTCCAGCCAGAGGTTATGATGAGTATCTATATGGCAACAGATGAGGGCCATGTGGGAGTGTTTTGGTTTTAATTGTGGTCATTGTGTGGCAGTTAAAGGAGATGCCTGGGTCCACATGGGCTTGAACTCTGGTGTGATTACACTTAGAGAGTGCATTCTGGATCTGATCTCAGAGAACTTGTGCCATGTATTGTGTTGGGATTCTAGGAGGGCACGCATGAGAGTCTCCCTTGGAAACTGAGATCTAGGCCCAGGGTGGCTTTCCACAGAGTACTGGGAATCTCAGCCAGGATATCACATGATTTTTTTTTTTTCTGAAAGACTTGGCAGGCACGGGTGACAGTCAAAACACACATGGACCTCACATTGTTGACCTCAATGGGTCTGATTTTATGTGACATTTTGGCCACTCCCTGGGAAGCCTTGTCTGTAACAGTTCTACAGAGCTTTCATTGAAATGAGGTTTCTCATCATTTAATGGTTCCTGTACGAATTGAAATCCACAGTGCCTCCAACTTCATCCGTGAAAAATGGCTAGATAAATACAATAAAATTATTGAAATTTCCATGACCAGGTGGCACTGTAGAAAATTTGGAAAACCGGTTGCTGATCATGAGTATACCAGACAGCACCTTGATTGACTAGGTTTCATCAAAATGGTGTAGAACAGAGATGCCAGTAAATTGGAGCCTGCTGAGTAGTGGGCCAAGAGCAGTGGAGGGGGGGTGTGTGATGAAACATCTGTGGTGGGTCCATGTTGATCTTCCATTGGCTCCGAAATGCCTTGTGACTGACATGGTACAACCACCAGACCCTTATATGTAATGGCATCTTGTTATATAGAGAGGTTTCAGGGAAATGTTGAGAATTATGTTGTTATGGTCAAGGGGAAAAGCTTTGTGGAATAGAAGCATTGTTGGTATATTCTCTTGCAGACCCTGACCCACCACACGTGACAGAACTCCCTCAAGCACTGTGTCCCAGGTGATCTTTTTTTACTTCATAAGCAAATACCAAACTCCCAGTGCAGCAGCAAGAAACACCAGGAAAAGTAGAGGATGACCAAATGGCTTCACAGTCCACACGCAGAGACACTTAGGCCCCAGTGGACACAGTTTACCTACATAGAGAGAATTCAGCACTGCTGCCTCATGTTCATTGGAAAATATGAAACCATGTCCTCCAGGTCGCATAGATGCACACCCAGCTTTGATGGTCTCAGTACAAAGAAAGCTCCTAACGAAAACATATATTTCAAGTGCCCAACCTCAGAGGCAGTTTCTCAAGAAGTCTTTAGGGCAGCAGAGGTCCATGTTTGTGGAGTGCTTACCCTGTCCCATACTTTTGGAAACTCCTCTACGACCTCCAAGGTTGTGAACTCATGAGAATATTCATTTCCAGATATGTATTCACAGAATTTTTAACTCTTCTCCTCTAATTGTGTCTTACTTGGGACGAGGGTAATGTCTAGGCATTGTTCTGAATGAGAGTGGGAAGATTTTTGTGCAGCATATATTTGAAATACTAAATCCCTGACACTAACCCATTCCCTACTAGACTCTGACTACTAATGCTAATATGATGGAGAAACATAACCCAAACAGAATAGAAATACAAGCATTTCAGAGGAGGCATGGTGTATAGTTGGACATGCCTTTTGAAATATATAGGGTAGGAGTTATAAATCTAGTCAATTTTTAATTGAAATAGTTCTACATGTGTTTTTAAAGTTAACAAATATATGAATTACTGTCTTCCTTTCTCAGTAGCCTATTCAGCACATGTGTTTTAATATGCACATATAGAATCCTACCTGGTGTCACACGTACATTCTCGTGAGGTGGCTGACATGGCACATACAAATTGTGAGAAGTGATCACTCCTCCTAAACAATGTTGGAACTGAAAATTCAACCCATGGGTGAGCTTCCTATTTGAACAAACTTATATAAAAATCCATATTCATTAAAATGAATATTTTTGGATATGATGATGATATATATTTCATGATGAATTTCAATTGGCATATATATTGCTATTTTATATATATATATATATATATATATATATATATATATATATATATATAACATGTGTCTTATTATGCACTCCCTAAATTCATTCATATTGATGTATTTGGATTTTTAATCAACTTTTCACAAGATTATTCTCAGTAATATTCATCCACCTGAAATACATATTTGTTTCCTAGTACTGAAAACTAACTTCTTTGAATGGTGCAAACATATCCTAACATTTCTACAGTAACTGACCCTGTTTAACATCAATTCAAGTAGATTACTATGGGACATGATGTGTATTTTGATGTTCAATTTTATTCAACACTTCTACATTACTATTTATTCACTTTATGCACATCATAGGATATATATTTCATCAACAAGTTAGCAAATTTATACGCATTTGTCTGACTTTCATTCACTTCGTGCTTCAGAACACATGTATTCATCCATGTTTCTTGACTGATCTTTTCATGAGACTTCTTTCCAAACACATTATTTTCGATTTCCATAATCACTTTTGAAACACTTCAAAAGTTACCTTGAGCTTGGGGAGGGAATCTGAGCCCCGACTTTCTTAGTCATCCTCCAGAGTCAGAATGGCTGGCTGGTGTGGCTGTCGCTTTTTAGGGCAATTTTGGCCCAGTGTCCTTTTTTCTTTAGAGTAGGCACATTGATCTGAGGCCAGGGTGGCCTCTGGTATGGGCCAATGTTATCCCTTCTTGTCTACCTGTTTCTTAATTTCTGGCCTATTTGTTTTTGTGACCAGGACCTTAGTCAACGCCTTAGTCTGCCTTTTGTTTCTTTTATCCTCCCCTTGCTCCCTTCTCTTCCTCAGTTTCTCTCTTATAGTATACGTTCTTGGCTTCTCTGACTAAATCTCTGAAAGTCATATCTTGTAATCAATCTAGCTTTGTAACTTTGTTTTAATATCCAAGCCAGTTTGCCCAATAAAGGCCATCGTGACAGATGCCTTTGATTCTCTGCCTGAGGATCAAAAGGAGTATATCTCCAATATGCCTCCATAATTCTCTCTAGAAACATAGTGGGAGAATCATCAGGCCCTTGAATAATCTCTCTTACCTTGGCCAAATTACGTTGTCGCTAGTGGCTGCTTGGAGACACACTATTAGAGCCCGGTGATAAGGGGACAGATGCTCCCTACCTTCAAAGATTTTGGGGTCTCAGTTGGGTGGGTTCAAGGGAAAGCCGCCTTTGATTATCTTGGGAAGTTGTGTCGGACGCAGATCTTGTTTGAGGGATTTTTTTTCTAGCTTCCTGGAGGATTCACTGTTGTTCCTCTGTCATGAAGAGAACCCCTAGGAGTTTTTGGCAGTCATCTGAAGTAGGCTGGTGTGAAAACATCAATGACTCAACCAGACCTGAGAGCCTGGTGGGGTCCTCAGAAAAAGGAGGATTATAATTTTTTTTAAGTTATATAGGTCTGACGAGGAGAAAGGCTAATACTGGTAGGCTTGCATTTTTTCCCCGTGGCCATCGTCAATCATTGGCCCATAGGGATGGAGGGGGAGCATCCCAAGAGTTCCAGGGTTTTCAATCATTCACTGCCAGCGAGTTCCTTTAGATGGTACAGCTTCCTCCAAGGGAAGAGGTGCTGTGTGTGCCGCAAAGGAATTATCTGGAGGGCGCTGGACCGGCATAGCTTCCTCCAATGGAGGAGAGGCTGAGTCAGCAGCAGGGGAATCACTTAGAGGGTGTTGTATTTTGGGGGACAAGGGCAGGGGATAAGGAGGGGAAGGAGACTCCAGTAGAGTGAAATCTGGTGACTCAGGGAGAACCAAGGGTGTAGGAGGAGGAGGATCAGAGGATTTGAGAGTTCCTGGGGGAAGGAGTCAGAGTGGGGGCAGTGACAAGGAAAGGCTTCACCCATGGAGGAGGAGATATGCAGAGTTCCCTCGGAGTTAAGATATATGGCTGTTGATCCAGATGGCTATGTAGCACCGGCTGAAAGACAATATCTCTGACTTTTTTAAATTAGTGGAAAGTAGAAAGATCCTTCTAGGGGTAATCCAAATCCAAAGGTGGGCCATTCTGAAGCACAGAGAGTCTGCCACATCCGGCGCTTTACTGAAAAACAAAGATTCTGAGCCCTTAAGTGGACTTTGGTCCAGTGATCAAGTATCAGGGACAGAGGCATTGAAGTGCTCTGTCCCATAATGAAAGATACACAAACAGTTAAAGCAATGAAACATGACACAGACAAGACAAGGCAATGAAGACAGGCAATGGACGTCCAACACTGAGACCAGGACTGAGGAGCCGGCAAAACCCGATTGACTGGCAATACCGAATCCGAAAAAAAAATATCAATGAGTCCAGGAGACTATCTCGTCCCCATAAATTTACAGGAAGATGATCCAATACATATGGCTGTAGAGTTCCTTCACATCCTTCAGGATCCTTCCAATCTAATACCATTGAACTTCTATGGGGATTATACGCTACTCCTAGGCCTCGAAGCGTTTGAGTGGCTTGTTGTAATGGCCAATGTTTTGGCCATTCTTGACGAGAGATGATGCTAAGGTCTGCGTCTGTATCCAGTAGCCCATTAAATTCATGCCCTTGAATATTTAGTTTTAGCATGGGGCCAGAATCTAAATTTAAAGAAAGCATAGCCCAATCTACACCTGTGGAGCCTAATCACTTGGAACCTCTTTCTACAGTACGACTGGAAAATTTTTCACGTAGGCTGGGTATTATTAGTAACTGTGCTATTCTATCTCCTGGTGAAATTACTGATATACCCTTTGGAGAACTGGCTATAATTTTTATTTCACCTTCATAGTCGAGATCAATTACCCCAGGACTTATCATAAGTCCTTTTAGAGTAGAAGAGCTGCGTCCCAATAATAAGCCTACTGTTCCTTTGGGAAGAGGTCCTTTTACCCCTGTGGAAATGAATTGAACTCCCATCTCTGCAGTTAGTACTGCTCTGGTGGAGGCACAGATGTCTAACCCTGCGCTCCCTCTGGTTTGTCTGATGAGGGATCTGATGGACAATGTGTCCTGGGCACTACCCTGATGTGGTTGATTGGTTTCTCCAGTGCTGCGTATATTTGTGGTTTTGGGCCCCGGAGAATTGAGCCCCCTTGTCCATTTTTTGGCAATGGAGCTCCATGTTTTTGTCCACGATATTGTGGATAAACACCTGGTCCTTGTTCGTTTTTTGATAATGGTGTACCCTCTATGGTGGTTTGAGAACAGCATTCATTAGCCCAAAGTCTCCCTCTTCGGCATCGTGGACAAATACCTGGTATTCTACTCTTTTGATACCTAGTTTTGTTAAACCCTGCTCCTATGGGACAATTCCTTTTAAAATGTCCTGTTTTTTCACAATTGTAGCATGTTCTTGGCCTGGCATCTAAAGCCTGTTTTACTGCAGCTGCCACAATTTGCCCTTGTTCATTAATGTCTCTGGCATCTAAAGCCTGTTTTACTGCAGCTTCCACGACTTGCTCTTGTTCTTTAATGTCTCTACATAATTTAATATATGTGTTTAAATCTTCATGTTTCCATGGTCTAATGATATCTTTGCACCAACGATTCGCTTGCTCGTAAGCCAGTTGTTTTAGTAATGGCATTGCTTGTTGTGTATTTCCAAAAACTCTGGTAGCTGTTTGAATAAGCCTATCTACAAATTCAGCATAAGGTTCATTAGCTCCTTGTATTACCTTAGATAACTGACCTTGTAAACCTCCATTTCCTTGAAAAGTCTTCCATGCCTTAATTGCATCTATAGCAATCTGTGCATATACACCAGGATCATATGCACATTGCTGCTGCTGATCCTCATAAGGTCCCTTTCCTAACAATATATCTAGATTTCTCTGAGGATAACTAGCTGCTGCATTTTGCCTAGCCGTCTCCTTGCAAAATTCCTCATTGGCAATCTTCCATAACAGGTATTTCCTCCATTTAGCACAGCTTTACACATATTAGTCCAATCTGCTGGCTTCATGTTCATGTTGTTAATGGATTTGATAATACTTACAGTGAAGGGTGCTTGAGGACCATAGGTTGTTACAGCCTCTATTAGCTGCTTCACTGTTTTGAAATTTAAAGCATGGTAATCTCACTGCCCTCCTGCCTCAAATACTGGGCATGTTAATATTTGAGATCTTGTCTCAGGATTCCAACTATCAACTGTGGGGGTTGGGGGCCTCCCAGCATATGGAGGTGGCCTTGTTAGTTGGACACTTACTTCCTCTGGTGATAGAAAGGTGTTAGTAGTAGTCTCCTGTTGTAACTTTCCCCCTGATGGCTTTTTCTGTTTTACACTTTCTTCCTCTGTCTGACTGGCTTGAAAGGCCTTCTCTTTTACTTGATTTTTTTCCTCTGTCTGACTAGTTTGAGAGACCTTTTCTTTTACTTGAATTTTTTCCTCTATCTGACTAACTTGAGAGACCTTCTGTTTTACTTGAATCAATATGTCTTCTCCTTCCTCTACCATTGTCTGAACTGAAGGCTTTCCACTAAGCAAACAAGGTACAAACGTCCACAATAGCAATGTGCCAACTGGCAGAGTCCCTGGGCTTTTCTTTCCTATTCTTTTTAAATCTTCACCATGATGGTTCCATTGTGATATATTTAACAACTCCTCCTGAAAAAGCCATGGGCTACATTTTTGTATTGTATCAACGTATGCCCTGACTTTTCTTGATTTTACTGAGATGCCTCCTTCCTCTAACAATTTACTGAACACTCTTTCAGTTTTTTATTTTATTTGTTTTTACTAATTTCTGATCCCGTATTTCTACTATAATACAACCCAACAAGATGACACCAAACAAAACAGCTCCTCAGGAAAAGCCGTCAGAGCCCAACTGCCACCACAGGCTTCCCACAAGCCTCTCCCTCAAACACAAGTCTCCTCCTCTTGAGGCCGATTGGCTGGGTCACGTGGGCGAAGCCAAAAAGTCCTCCAATGAGCAGTTCCATGGTCTGAAAGGGCAGGGAACCAGCCCAATGTGCATCACCACAGAGGAGCCAATCAGCTAGATGTTGCTGGGGCCGCTGTGAGCCAATCATCCGCTGGCAGTCTGAAAGGTCAGGGAAACCGCTCATTGAGCATCTCAATGAGCATCACCACAGAGAAGCAAATCAGCTAGATGATGCTGGGGCCGCTGTGAGCCAATCATCAGCCGGCAGATGGAAGTTTGCTGGCAGCTGCAAGTTTGCTGGGGCTCCTTTGGCTGTGGCTCTCAACAGATTATTCTCAGAAATATTCAACCACCTGACATACATATTTGTTTCCTAGTACTGAAAACTAACTTCAGTGAATGGTCCTTATATATCCTAATATTTCTATAGTAACTGACCAAGTTTAACATCAATGCAGTTAGATTCCTATGGGACATGATATGTATTTTTAAGTTCATTTTTATTCCACACTGGTACATTACTATTTCTTCAGTTTATGGACATCATAGGATATATCCTTTCATCCACAAATTCACAAATTTATAGGCATGTGGTTCACTTTCAATCACTTCCTCTTTCAGAAAACATGTATTCCTCTATGATTCTTTAGTGGTCTTTTCAATAGACTTCTTTCTAAAAACATTATTTTCGATTCTATACTCATTTTTGAAGCAAAACTCACACACTCTTCATGATAAACCGTAACCCTAATATTACCATTAGATGTATAACTGGTTGGAATGAATGTATATATATCAATATAAGATTTACTATATATATTTTCAAATATAATTTCAATGCATTATTTAAAGTTGGAACCAGTTATATAATTTATTCACAATATGGTCTATTCATGCATCATCTCTTATTCATCAACCCAGGGTACGCCTATTTTATCCGCAATACTAATTTATAAGTTTTCAAAATATTGCTCCTCATATTGGTGGAAGAAATACTCATGTCATCTGATCTACATATATATTTTACCACAGTAATATTCTTGACACAAAATGCAAAGGTCACACTTATGATTGTACTAAAGCCTAAATTTAAAGTGAGCATGGATTACTAAAAACCTCCATGTCTAGGTTCCCTAATGCGCTCAAATGTCAATCCTATTGGTGACTACATAATTGTTTCTTCCTAAGATTATATATTCAACCTCAACCCTGTTGAAAATATCTAATCCTATCACTCACTTTATACGTTGCCTGATTTCCTAATGTCTCTATTGATACATATTTACTCTCTTTCCTACATATTTTCCCCAGTTCATCATTGTGACTGACTCTTCACATGTGCTGACATTTACATTCACTCTCTAACTGAAACCCTATTGCTAAAGAACTTTTGGTCCAACTCCTAGACTCACTCTTCTTCCTAATCCTACAGACAATCTTCCTAATCCTATGGACTATCCCTTTTGGACTGGATGATCTCTTCTAAATTCAGTCATCTGAGGTACAGCAACCTATGCCATTGTAAATGAATTTATCTGAGACCTCGGTGCAGAACATAATTCAAGCTTAGTATGCCAATCAATCGCCAAATGCCCTTCTGGGCTTCAAATCTTACCTAGATTTCTTTTTTCGTACTTATATTTCACGTCTATATTCTTATAAGTATCAGAGGTTCCCAAACCATTATTCATCCAGCAGAATGATTCCTAACCAAAATCGAACATGCTATTAACCCTAACCATACAATGTTCCGTCAATCTAACTTTACAGAAGAGGAGGGACCGAGTTGGTCTTACAATACAGGAAGGTAGGGGATCTTCCACCTGCTGAGAACCTCAAAAGTCCATGCAGAAATGATCGATGGAGAAGATTTAGGCAGCTATTTAGGACCTGAGAGAGGAAAAGTCATCTTCCATGGCAAACAACCTAGTCAGGATGAAGGGATGTTTCTGAATCAGCCTCTCTCTTCTTAATGTAGAGAAGTCGGATCAAACCAGGCCTTTGTGGAGAGCTGTTCCCAGGTGCCTATGGTTTCTATACCATTCTAATTTGTGAATGTGTCACAAGAAGTAGGGGCCGCCTCCATCTTATGAGAACCTAGGAAGCAAGTGTTAGGACATATTGGTGGCCAAGTCAGTGACCTCATTCAGTTCCTGAAGGAAGTGACCTCACCTACTTCCTTGGTGATGGAATTCTCTGAATTTGGGATCCAGGAAGCCAGGCACCCAAAGCCATTACCCGTCCAAGTCCCAGTGGTCTCACTTGTTTGAATTTACCAAGGATAGAATCAGTCTTTCTAGGTACCTCTTCATGTGAAGGTGGCCAAATTCCAAGAAAGCTCTGAAGAGAGGCCTTTCCTGACAAGACTGGAATTGGCTCACCACTGCCTCCTGACAACTTCACAGAGTTGGTGAATGACACCAGATCTGAGACTGGAAAGGCCATTTCAGAGGAACATCGTATGGCCTACCAGTCAGAGGACACTCAGAAGAGTCACAGACCTACTTGGGGGAAGGAGGTGCCTGGGTGTGTGGATGTCAGTTTGTGGTTTTGTCTCATGTTCTGAGAATAGGTAGAAAAAACGTGATTTATTTCTTTTGGAATGGACTGTTTCTAATAAGTCATTTGACATGGTGAGTGTTTCTATTTCTGTGTATGCCACTGTGTCCGTGGTTGTAGACATTAGAAAAGAGAATGCATCAATGAATATGTCCTGTGTAGTAGAATGCCTCCCAGCAATCAACCTGTCCAATTTATGAAAGGACTGCGACTTGCCTTACCAATGGGAAACACCTACAACCTTCCTAAGTTCCTGTTTTCTTCCAGAATTCTGGCCACTAGCCAGAATATGCTCATTGGTTTTTATCCATGATATGTACCACCTCCAATCACTGTGACATGACCATGTACTGAATAGCTGAAGGAATTGGCATGGCGAGCATCTCAAAAAACTCAGATATCAGTGTGGCTAGGAAACTCTCAGTGGAGATACCCTGCTTTGGGCATTTTGCTTACATTTTGTTCTGTTGCCCTGAATGTCAGGAAGGTATTTGCCTCTGGCCACCCCTTTGTGAAGACTGAAAAAAACAGTTATCAAATGGAAATGAATGAGGATCACCTGTGGCTCTTGGCATAATTGCTTTGGAAAGGGAGGTGTCTGAATCAGCCACTTGGCCCTGTGTGAGGCTCCAGCTTAGATTCTCAGCACCTGATGGATCTAAAGAAAGATCCCATGTGTGCATCCAAAACCAAAATGCAAAAAGATCAGTCATTGTGGATGAAGTCTCTAGCCTTCTTCTGTGATGTTCCTGACTCCATCAAGTGAGAATAGGGTTCCTTTGGGTCAAATGAGTTCTTCAAAGCCCTGTAGAAGTGCTTGGGTTTTCTCATGACTCCAAACCACATAAAGAATCTATACCTGACATTCAGTAGGCCTCAAAATGGAAAAGCAGAGCAGTATTAACGGCAGGTCTATTTAATCACTCCTGGTTCACAGGAATGGTGTCCAGGCCACCCTGACTTTAGGCAAATGAGGGCCAAAGGTGCTCATTTTGGTCACTGTCTTGGGCTGCGCCCCTCATGGAAAAATTCAGCCAGAAGTTATGATGAGTGTATATATGGAGAACATGAGGGCCTTGTGGGAGTGTTTAGGTTTTAATTTTGGTCATTTGTGTGGCGGTTGGAAGAAATGAATGGGTCCAACTGGTCTTGAACTCTGGTGTGAGTTCAAGGGGACTTAGAGACTGAGTTCTGGAACTGAACTCAGAGAAGTATTGCCATGAATTGTGTTGGGATTTTTGCAGGCCACACATGAGAGTCGCCCTTATAAACTGAGATCTAGGTCCAGGGTGGCTTTCCACAGAGCACTGAGAATCACAGCCTGGATATCACATGATTTTTTCTAAAACACATGGCAGGCATACTTGAGCGTCAAAACACACATGGACCTCACATTGTAGACCTCAATAGTCCTGGATTTCGGTTACCTTTTGGCCACTCCTTGGGAAGACTTGCCTGTGAGAGTTTTCCAGAGGTTTCATTGAAATGAGCTTCCTCACCATTTAATGTTTCCTGAAAAAATTGAAACCCACAGTGCCTCCAACCTCATGCTTGAATAATGGCTAGATAAATACCATGAAATTCTTAAAATTCCCTTGACCAGGTTGCACAGGAGAACCTTTGGATATACTGTTGCTGACGATGAGTGTATCAGACAGTTCCTTGATTGACTGGGTTTCATGAAAATGGTGTAGAACAGAGATGCCAGTAAGTTCAAGCCTGCTGATTAGTGGGCCTACAGCAGAGATGTGCAGTTTTGTGATAAAACTTTTGTCGTGGGGCCTTGTGGATCTGCCTTTGACTTCCAAATGGCTTGTGGCTGACATGGTGCATCCAGCAGACCCTTATATGTAAAGGCATCTTTTTATAAGTAGAGGTTTAAGGGAAATCTTAACAATCAGGTTATTATGGTCAAGGGGGCAAACTGTGTGGGATAGAAACCTGGTTGGTGCATTCTCCTGCTGACCCTGACCCACCACACATGACAGAACTCCCTCCAGCACTGTGTTCCAGTTGAGCTCCTTGTATTCCATGAAGCAAATATTAAATTCCCAGTGCAGCACCAAGAATCACGACGAAATGTGGAGGATGACCAAATGGATACACAGCCAACATGTGGATACACTTAGCCCCCCGTGGCCACAGTTTACCTACAAAGACAGAATTCAGCACTGCCGCCTCATGTTCATTGGAAAATAAGAAACCATATCCACAAGGTCACAGAGATGAAGACCCAGCTTTGATGGTCTCCCTAGAAAGGAAGCTAAAGCTCCTGACAACAACATATGTTTTAAGTGCCCAACCTCAGAGACAGTTTCTCATGAAGTCTTTAGGCAGGCAGAGGTCCATGTTTGTGGAGTGTTTACCCTGTCCCTTACTTTTGGAAACTCCTCTACCACTTCCAAGGTTGTGAACTCCTGATCGTATTCCATTCCAGATATGTAGTCATGGATTTTCTAACTCTTCTCCTCTAATTGTGTGTTACTTGGGGCGTAGGTGATATCTAGGTGTTGTTCTTGATGAGAGTGGGAAGATTTTTGTGTACCGCATATTTGCATACACATTGGATTCATTTTTCTATTTTCCATTCAATATACTGATTCCCTGACACTAACTCACACCCTACTAGACTCTGATTACTAATCCTAATATAATGGAGGAAAGTAACCGAAACATTATAGAAACACAAGCAGTTCAGAGGAGGCATGGTGTATAGTTGGACTTGTTATTTGCATGATAAATGGTAGGTGTTAAAAATATAGTCAATTGTTAATTGAAATAGTTCTCCATTCTTTTTAATGTTAACTTATTTCTGAATTTCTGTCTCCATTTCTCTGGAGCCTATTCAGCACATGTATTTTTATATGCACATATAGAATCCTACCTGGTATCACACGTACATTTTTGTGAGGTGGCTAACTTTGCAGATACAAATTGTGAGAAGAGATCACTCCTCCTAAACGCTTTTGGATCTTAAAATTCCACCTTTGGGTGAGGTTCCTAGTTGAACAACATTATACATAAATCCATGTTAACTAAAATGAATACTTTTTAATCTGTGGATGATATATATTTCAAGATAAATTTTGATACCCATATATATTTATATATTGCTACTTTTTAATGTATCTGTGATATATATATATATATATATATATATATATATATATATATATATATCTTACACCCTCCTGATTTTTCAAAATATGAAATATATGTGTCTTATATACACTCCCTAAATTCATTCATGTCATGAATGTGGATTTATAATAAAATGTTCACAAGATTATGCTCAGATATATTCATCCACCTGAAAAATATATTTGATGCCTAGTACTGAAAACTAACTTTAGTAAATGGTCCTTTCAAATCCTAATGTTTCTACAGTAACTGACCCAGTTTAACATCAATGCAAGTAGATTCCTATGGGACATGATATGTATTTTGACATTCATTTTCATTCAACACTGGTACATTACTATTTTTTTCAGTTTTTTTCACATCATAGGATATATATTTCATCCACAAGTTAGGAAATTTATACGTTTTTTTATACTTACAATCACTTCCTGCTTCAGAACACATGTATTCCTCTATGTTTCTTGATTCGTCTTTTCATGAGATTTCTTTCCAAACACATAATTTTCCATTTCCATAATCACTTTTGAAGCTAAACTCACACACTTTCATGATAAAACATAACCCTAATATTACCATTAGATGCATTACTCGTTGGAATGAATGATTGTATATCAATATAAGATTTCTTATATATTTTCAGATATCAATTCAATCCATGATTTAAAGTGGAAACAGTTATATTATTTATTCACAGTATTGTCAATTCATGCATTACTTCTATATTCATAGACACAGGGTACAACTCTGTGTACCCCCAACACTAATTTATACGTCTTCAAAATATTGCTCCCAGAAATGTTACAAAAAATACTCATGTCACCTGATCTACATATACATTTTATCACTGTAATATTCTGATCACAAAATGCAAAGGTCAAACTTATGATTGTAGCAAATCCTAAATGGAAAGTGATCCTGGATTACTAAAAACATCCATGTCCAGGTTGCCTAATGCTCTCAAATGTCAATCATATTCCTGACTACATATTTGTTTCTTCCTAAGATTATACATTGAAACTCAACCTTGTTGTTAATGTCTAATCCTATCATTCACTTTATACTTTGCCTGATTTCATAATGTGTGTATTGATATCTGATTTCCTACATATTTTCTCCAGTTCATCATTGTGACTGACTCTTCACATGTGCTGACATTTACATTCACTCTCTAACCGAAACCCTATTGCTAAGGAACTTTTGTTCCAAATCCTATACACAGTCTTCTTCCTAAACCTACCAACTATATTCCTAATCCTACCGACTATCCCTTTTTGAATGGATGTTCTCTTCTACATTTAATTATCCAAGTAAAGGTCGGATGAGGTCGAAAGAAGAGACCACCAAGAGACTATCTCATGCAACAGCGCAGTGTTTATTGGGGGTCCAACATGCTGATGCTCAGAGCTCACTTGAATAGAGTAGAGAGCCCTTAGAACAGCTTAAGCAGAGCTTATACACTTTCATTGGTGACGGGAGGGAGGGAAGTTTATTGATAGGTCAGGGCGAGTGGTCAGTTTGCATGCAAACCAGTGAGGGAGCACATTTTGCAGTTAGTCAGTTGGGGACAGCACATTCTGGGAACAAGATTAGCAAACATTTCTCAAGATTTCAACAGTGTTTTGTTAAGCATACAGGAAAAAAGGAAGTGAAAAGGGCCTATTTAATTAACCTTTCATTCCCCACTTCTTCTTCTGGCTACTTTTAATCATAAAAGTGATCATTGCGGGGTGTCACATTCTATGTTTGCTAGTGGGGTATTACCATAAGTTTAACTCATCCAATTTGAGCTTGGAAAAAAGAAATTACACGGTTGAGCAAACAGGGTTTTATAGTTAGCAATAATATCAGGATTATTATTGAACTGTCCAGGGTTGATAAATGCGTAGTTAACCAGGGGGACTGTGTGAACCAAGACTCAAACCACACTTTTTGGGCCTCTCTCTCTCATTGACACTCTTCAAGGCATCTTTTTAATTTACTCCTAGATTTTTTTACAACTCCAGTATGGTCGGCAAAAACACAACATTCTCCATCAATGCAGAACAAAGGCCCCCTTCTTTCATGAAGAAGAGGTTCAACCCTCGCCTTTTCTGTAAAATAACTTCAGAGAGAGAGGTTAAAGATTCCTGCAAAGCCAAGATGGAGGATTCTAATATCTTTAAGTTTTGGTCTATTGCTGCTTCTAATTGTGTCATTTGTTGTATCCCATGGACCAAGGCAGTGGTTCTTGTGCTCACGCCTGCAGCAACTCCTATTCCTAATAGGATGGCTAAAGTGATGGATATATGTTCTCAGTGGAACCGGGTTTTATGCCCCCATATTTGAACTTCAAATGAACCTGCATTATGATAAAGCACTCTTGAAAACATCTGCACCTTTACACATTTAATCACATCGTCTTGACAATTTCATGAAAACATAAACAATGTTTAAGTCTATAGAATTATACTGTTGTAGAGACGGACAAGGCATGGCACCTAAGATACTACCAAAAACAGGGAAACTTTCCATTTTATTAGCAACCGGATTCAGAGGGCATTACTTCTGTTATAATCAATTAATTCCCTGAAACTCACGTTTAGGTAGTTTCAGAATTTTGTACCCAACATATAAGGGAAGGGGCGCAGAAGTTCACAGCCTGCAGAAGTTCACAAAAAGCAGATTTTTTTCTGTTTTATTCCTCTGTTCTGGGCAAGTTAACTTTTCAAGGACACCTGGGTGAAGGAGAGCTTTTTTTCCCCTTTATTTTTCCCCCTTCCAGCTGTTACCATGGAGCCCAGTTGGTAACTTCTTTATCTTTGAAATGTAGCCATCTCTGTGAAGCCCCAGATCAATGCCAAAGGCCTTGTTCACATATTTTGTGAAAAACTAGTAAGGGGGTGTCTAACTTAGGAGTGCTGATATTTTTAGCCAGTGACCAAGTACAACAGGGCAACATGAAAAGAGGAAGTTTATCTACTTTGAAGTCTTTCATGGGGACTCTTTTCCTGAAAGTCCTAAAGTCAGCCATGCTGAAGACTTCCGTAGAAGGTCAATTAATGTTTTTCTGTGGGCCTGGAACAGAGGGGGGAGATGGGGAAGGCGTGGCTGTGAGCAGCTCTGTGGATCTGAGAATGAGGTAGCAGAGATGTGAAAGAATACTGGCAAAGGTGTTTGTGATTTTCCTAGCAACAAAAAGGTGAGCAGTAGAACAGGTAGAACAGAGGAGAAGATAGGAGTTAGTATCCCTAAAAGCCTGTGAGGGAGTTTAAATTCCTAGTAACCTGTTTTCACTAATGACAAAGAAACTTTAAAGGCCATTTTCACTACATCTTGGATAGGGGTCTGAGGGTTCTCCTCAGCTGGTTTGAGCTTTGGGTTAGCTGGTAAGAGGAACTGGTGGGACCCGGTGTGGGCACTGACTGGAGAAGAGAGGAGTGATTCGGTGGAGGGTTACCTCAGTACCTGCTACCTCAGAAAGGGGGAAATGGTCTGAGATCCGGCGGAGGTTTGGGTTTTTGATCTAGTAATTGGAGGGGAGAAATCATGTTGCTGAGGTGAGAGTGACAGCAGAGAGTCTGGAGCAGAAGGCTGAGTGTGAGGACCTATTGGAGAAGCATAGTTCAGGATGTGAGCGAAGGAGGGAAAAGGCCTCCACATAGGGAAATCTCCTTTCACCCTTTTGAGGACATTCAGAAGTTAAAAAGGTCATGCAGAATTTGAGGATCTAGAGACCCCTCTAGGGGCCAAGATTTTGGGTGATCTAATTGGTAATAGGGCCAATGCTGTGTACAGAATTTGATGAGGAGTTTGGGTTCCATCATGCACTGCCTGTATGATCACATCCCTAGACTTACAGAAGAAGTCGGCATTCCCCCCACACAACCGTGACTGTTTGTGGCTTTGGTAGTCCACCGGGCAAACATAGTAATCTAGGCTAGCCAACCTGCATCTGGCTCGCGTGTCCCTACATCCATAATGATTGTTTCCATTATCAATGGTGCAGAATGGATTTAATGGAAATTTAGTGGGATCCTCTTCATCAGGTATATCCCAATAGGAAAGACCTATAGCCAGCTGACAAATGTCTGGGTGGATAGATGTCCACCAAGTCCCTAAGTGGGCTGCATGCGAGATAGATCATACTTCTTTACCAGTAGGATTTGTGATCAGCCATCGCTGCTGAACGGGTTTAATAGGTTTAGGACTACTGGTGGTCAAGGGAAGAGTCTATAGCCTTAGACACAGGGTAAATACACAATTTGAAAGTTTTACCAATCTTTTCCAGTTTCCAGCCAGAGTCTGGACAGGGCGCAGGCTTGAGATAAGAGGTATGGATCCAGGAAGTGATTCTGTCTTCCTTTACCGCTGTAGGTGTTATAAGTAGCACCTTGTATCGTCATTTCCAGTGGGGTTTCAGGGATGACACCTGATGTCGACTTATGTAGATGAAGTCTCTTACTTGATATTGATGTAGAGTCCATTCGTCCCCAGGTTGATAGGCATTGGCCATCTGTTTTCACAGGTATCCCTGAGTTCTTTCAAGAGCTTTAATTCAGTCAAGCAATGGGGTGTGGAAGGAATCGTTAGGTCTTAGAGTTGGGGTTAGGTCCCTTACTGAAGGAGGGGAACCATGGACAATTTCATAGGGGGTGAGGTTACACAAAGAAACAGAGGGAGTGTTTCTTCCATGAAATAGTGCATAAGGAAGGAGCATAGTACAATCTATTATGCAGGTTTCTAAGCTTAATTTCGTTATGGTCTCTTTAATGGTTCTATTCATTCTTTCTACCTGTCCTGAACTCGGTGGTTGATAAGCACAATGTAACTTTTAATTAATCCCCAGGGTCTTGCCTAACCCCTGACTTACTTGGGCTACAAACACCAGTCCATTATCAGACCTTATTACTTTAGGCAGGCCGTATCTTGTAAAAATATCTTTCAGGATCTTCTTGACAACCATTTGCGCTGTTTCGTTTTTTTTTGTTTTTTTTCCTGGAAAAGGCTTCAATCCATCCTCAAAATATATCTACAAAGACTAGGCGATATTTAATTTCAAACATTGCTGGCTTAATTTTAGTAAAGTCCACTTCCCAGAATTGTCCTGGTCTGGTTCCTCGTAGGTGCTTTTTTGCAGGAAGCTTGGAAGGGTAAGCATTAACCATGACAGACCTGACAGGATTTTGTTACCCATTCAGTTATTTCCTTTTGCTTTGAGTCGGTTAGTAAAAAACTCTGTTCTTCATCCTTCAGGAATGAATGCAATTTCTTTGAACCAAGGTGAGTGAGTTGATATACATTTTCTACTGACATATTTAGAGCCGTGACTATAGGAGTTTTTATTGAAGGATTTAGAAATTCCACTTGTGGGCCTTCAGGGTTAAAAGTTATTTTGGCCCGGAGCTTGGTGAACAGATCTCTGCCCATCAATGGGGCCGGGCATTCTGGGATTACTAAGAACGAGTGATGGATTTTTCCTTTCCCCTGGTCCATGGTCCTCTTAGTTGTCCAAAACTGATATTTTCTGCCATTAGCCCCTTGAATTAGAGACCTTTTTATTTGATAGAGAGACCAATGGGGCCATAAGGGCAGAGTATATTTCCCCTGTATCCACTTCAAAGTTTGCTAGGGTCCCCTCCACTTCAAAATTTACCCTGAGCTCTCGGAGGGGATCTGAGACCCAACATTCTTAGTCATCCTGCAGAGTCAGAATAGCTGGCTAGAGTGGCTGTCTCTTTCAATGGCACTCTTTGAAGCAGTGTCCTTTTTCTTTACAGTAGGCACATTAAATTGAGGCCAGGGGTGGCCTCTAGTCTGGGCCCCGGTATCACTTCCTGTCTCCATGTTTCTTATTTCTGGCCTATTTGTTGTTGTGACCAGGACCTTAGTCAATGCCTTAGTATGTCTTTTGTTTCTTTTATCCTTCCTTTGCTCCCTACTCTTCCTCACTTTCTCTCTTATAGTATACCTTCTCGGCTACTCTGACTAAATCTCTCAAAGTCATATCTTGTAATCCATCTAAGCATTGTAACTTTCTTTTAATATCCAGGGCAGCTTGCCCATAAAGGCCATCTTGACAGATGACTTTTGATCCTCTGCCTGAGGATCGAAAGAGTATATCTCCTATATGCCTCCATAATTCTCTCTAAAAACATAGAGGGAGATTCATCAGGCCCTTGAATAATCTCTCTTAACTTGGCAAAATTTGTAAGTCGCCTAGCGGCCACTAAGATACCCACAATTAGAGCCCAGTGATAAGTGGACAGATGCTCCCTACCTTCAAAGGTGTTGGGGTCCCAGTTTCGTCGATTCAAGGGAAAGCCGGGTTAAATATGTTGGGAAGTTTTGTCGGTCACACATCTGGTCAGAGGATATTTTTCTCTAGCATCCAGGAGGATTCTCTTTTGTTTCTCTGTCATGAAGAGACAACCCTAGGTGTTGTTGGCAGTCATCCCATGTAGGCTGGTGTGAAAACATCAATGATTCAACCACACCTAGGAGCCGTTTGGGGTCCTCGGTAAAACGGGGATTTTTATTTTTCCAGTTATATTGTTCTGAAGAGGAGAAAGGTAAATACTGGTAGGCTTGCATTTTTCCCCCAAGGCCGTTGTCAATCATTGGCCCCTAGGGATGGAGGGGGAGCATCATTCGAGTTTCAGGTTTTTCAATCATTCACCGCTGGTGAGTACCTTTAGCCGGGCTAGCTTCCTCCAGAAGAGGAGGGGCTGTGTGTGCTGCGGGGAAATTATCTGGAGGGCGCTGGGCTGGCTTAGCTTTCTCCAATGGTGGAGAGGTTGAGTCAGCAGCAGGGGAATCACTTAGAGGGTGTTGGTCTTTGGGGGACGTGGGCAGGAGATAAGGAGGGGGACGAGAGTCCAGTAGAGTCAAATCTTGTGTCTCAGGGAGAACAGAGGTTGGAGGAGGAGGAGGAGCAGAGGGTTTGAGAGATTATGGGGGAAGCAGTAGGAGTGGGGGTAGGGGCAAGGAAATGCTTCACCCATGAAGGAGATTTGCAGAGGTCCTGCCAAGTTAAGATATATGGCTGTTGATCCAGATGGCTATGTGGCCCTGGCTGAAAGACAATATCGTCTGACTTTTTAAATTAGTGGGAAGTAGAAAGATCCTTCTAGGGGCCATCCGAATACAAAAGTGGGCCATTCTGAGGCACAGAGAGTCTGCCAGGTCCAGAATTTTACTGAAAAAGAAAGATTCTGAGCCCTTAAGGGTACTTTGGTCCAGTGATGGAGGGTCAGGGACAGAGGCTTGAAGTGCTCTGTCCCATAATGAAAGATACACAAACAGTAAAAGCAACGACACACGACACAGACAAGACAAGGAAATAAAGACAGACAATGGAACTTCCAACACTGAGACCAGGACTAAGTATCTGGCCCAACCCGATGGGCTGGCGATACTGAATCTGAAACAAAATATCACTGAATTGAGGAGACTATTGCTCCTCGATTTCCAGAATACTCTGGAGCATCCCCCAGGGATGTGGCCTGTGGCTCTGTGACACGTATGTCAGCCACCGTCGGAGAGAGCTCACACTCTTCATTGACAGCCATTTTGCGAAGCCCTAACCTGAAACCTGAAACCAGAAAGAGGCACCATACATACCCCAAGAGGAGCCTGTTGGGGTCTCTCGTTCGCCGCTGCCGGATCTCAGTGGAACCTCCATATGTAAAGGTCAGGCGAACATCGGGTGAAGAGCCCACCAAGAGACTGTCTCATGCAAAAGCAAAGGGTTTATTGGGGATTCAGCATGCTGGGGCTCAGAGCTCACTTGAATAGAGCAGAGAGCCCTGAGAACAGCTTAAGCAGAGCTTATATACTTTCCTTGGAGAGGGCAGAGAGGGAACTTTATTGTTTGGTCTGGGCGAGTGAGCAGTTTGCGTGCAACCGGGTGAATGAGTACATTCTGTAGGTTGGCAGTTGGGGACAGCACATTCTGGGAACAAGATTAGCAAACAGTTCTCAAGATTTCAATAGTGTTTTGTTAAGCATACAGAAAAACAGCAAGCGACATTTACCTATTTTACTAAATTTTCATTCCCGAATATACTTTGCCAGATTTCCTAATGTCTCTATTGAAATCTGCTTTCCTACATATTTTCCCCAGTATATCATTGTGACTGACTCTTCACAAGTGCTGACATTTACATTCACTCTATACCCGAAACCCCATAGCTAAAGAACTTTTGGTGCAAATCCTATACTTACTCTCCGTTCTAAACTTACCAACTATCGTCCTAATCCTACCAACTATCCTTTTTTTAATTTTTTTTCTTAAAGAAAGAGTTAGAGAGAGAGGGAGAGAGAGAGAGAGAGAATTTTTTAACATTTAGTTTTTTTAGTACTTGGCAGACACAACATCTTTGTTTGTACGTGGTGCTGAGGATCGAACTCGGGCCGCACGCATGCCAGGCGAGCGCGCTACCACTTGAGCCACATCCCCAGCCCCCCGACTATCCATTTTTGACTGGAAGTTCTTTTTGACAATCAATCATTCAAAGTACAAGGTCCTATGCCTTTGTATATTGATTTATCTGAGACATCTGTGCAGAAAATAAATCAAAGCTAAATATTGCAATCAAAGACCCAATGCCCTTCTGGGCTTCAAATATTACCTTTATTTCTGTTTTCGTACTTATATTTCACCTATATATTCTTGAAAATATCGAAGGTTCACCATACCATTATTCATTCAGCAGAATGATTCCTAACCCCAATTGAAACTGTTATTAACCCTAACCATACACTCTTCCCTCAATCTAACTTTACAGAAGAGCAGGGACAGAGTTGATCTTACAATACAGGAATGTACGGTTTCTTCCAACTGCTGAGAAACTCAAAGGTCCACGCAAAATGATCTCTGGAGAAGTTGTAGGCACATATGTAGGAACTGAGAGAGCAAAAGTCATCTTCTATTGAAAACAACCTGGTCAGGATGAAGGGATGTGTCTGAATCAGCCTCTCTCTTCTTAATATGGAGAAGAAGGACCAAACCAGGCCAGTGTGGAGAGCACTTCCCGGGTGCCTATGGTTGATATACCATTCGAACTTTTGAAAGTGTCACAGGATGTAGGGGCAGCCTCCATTTCATGGGACACTTTGAAGCAACTGTTAGAACAAAGTGGTTGCCAAGGCAGTGACCTCATTCAGATCTTGAAGGAAGTGACCTCACCTAACATCCTTTGTGATGGAACACTCTGAACTTGGGATCCAGGAAGCTAGGCACCCAAATCCTGTCTCAGTCCCGGTCCCAGTCCAAGTGGTCTCAATTGTTCGGATTTACCAAGGACAGAGTCAGTCTTTCTTGGTACCTACGGAGGTGAGGATGCCCAAATGCCAGGAAAGCTCTGAAGAGTGGCCTTTCCTGAGAAAGCAGTTAGTGGATCACCGCTGGCTCCTGAGAACTTCACAGTGTTGACCAAGGAGACCAGATCTGAGACAGGACAGGACATTTCGGGGTAACATAGTATGGCCCACCAATCAGAGGACACTATGGATACTCTCAGACTGACTTGGGGGAAGAAATTGTCTTTGTGGATGTGGCTGTTGGTTTGTGGTTTGGTCTCATGTTCTGAGAATAGGTAATAAAGGCGGTTTTTTGGTTTGAAGTGAATTGTTTCTAATAAGTCTTATGAAAAGGCAAGTGTTTCTAAGTCTGTGTATCCCACTGTGTCCGTGGTTCTAGACATCAGAAAAGAGAATGCATCAATGGATGACTCCTGTCTAGTAGAAATCTTCCCAACATTCATCCTGCCAATTTATGAATGGACTGCGGCTTGCCTTATGAATAGGCAACACCTACTATCTTCCTAAGTTTCTATTTTGTTCCTGAATTCACTCCACTCTCCAAAATAGGCTCATGGTTATGTGTCCAATATATATACCACCTCCAAGCTCTGTGACATGGCCATGTACTGGATAGCTAAAGGGAATGGCGAGCATCTCAGAAAACTCAGATATCAGTGTGACCAGGAAAGTCTCAGTGGAGAAATCCTGCTTTGGGCCATTTGCTTACCTATTGTTCTGTTGCCCTGAATTTCAGAAAGCTTCTTGCCTCAGACTACTCCTTTGTGAAGCCTGAAGAAAAGAGTCTTCAAATGCAAATGAATGGGCATCACCTGTGGCTCTTTGCTTGATTGCTTTGGAAAGGGATGTGTCTGAATCAGCCTCATGACCCTGTGTGATGCTGTGGCTTAGATTCTTAGCACCTGATGGATCTAAAGAAAGATACCATGTGTGCATCCAAAACCAAAATGGCCAAATGAGGAGTCATTGTGGATTAAGTCTTTTGCTTTCCTCTGTTAGGTTCCTGAAATCCATCAAGTGAGAATAGGGATATTTTGGGTCAAATGAGTTCTTCAAACCCTGCAGAGACTAGCCCAGAGGTGCTTGGCTTTTCTCATGACTCCAAATCACATAAAGAATCTATACCTGAAAGTAAGTAGGCCCCAAATTGGAGATGCAGAGCAGTATTAAGTGCAGGCCTATTTAATCACTCTTGGTTCTCAGGAAGGGTGTCCAGGCCACCCTGACTTTAGGCAAATGAGGGGCAAGGGAACTTATTTGGATACTGTCTTTGTCTGTGCCCCTCATGGAAATTTCCAGCCAGAGGTTATGATAAGTGTCTATATGGAGAATGTTGAGGGCCATGTGGGAGTGTTTTGGTTTTAATTCTGGTCATTTGTGTGGCGGTTGGAAGAGATGACTTAGTTCACCTGGGCTTGAACTCTGGTGTTATTAGAGACTGAATTCTGGAACTGTCCTCAGAGAAGTATTGCCATGAATTGTGTTGGAATTTTAGGAGGCAACACATGAGAGTCATCCTGAAAACTGAGATCCTGGCCAAGGTGGCTTCCACAGAGCACTGGGAATCTCAGCCAGGATTTCACGTGATTTTATTCTGAAAGTCTTGGCAGCCATTATTGAGAGTCAAAACACACATAGACCTCACATTTTAGACCTCAATGGGCCTGGATTCATGTGAAATATTGGCCACTCTTTGGGAAGCCTTGCCTGTGAGAGTTCTCCAGAGATTTCTTTGAAATGAGCTTCCTCACCATTTAATGTTTCCTAAATAATTTGAAACCCACAGTGCCTCCAACTTCATCTTTGAAAAATAGCTAAATACATACCATGAATTTTTTGAAATTTCAATGACCAGGTGGCAATGGAGAAACTTTGGATGACTTGTTGCTGGTCATGAGTGTACCAGACTGTGCTTGGATTTACTTGGTTTCATGAAAACAGTGTAGAAAAGAGATCCCTGTAAGTTGGAGACTGCTGAGTAGTGGGCCTAGAGCAGTGGTGTGCAGGTATGTGATAAAATATCTGTGGTGGTACCATGTGGATCTGCCCTTGGATTCCAAATGGCTTGAGACTGACATGGTGAAGTCAGTAGACCCTATTATATAAAAGCATCTTGTTATATGGAGAAGTTTCCGGGCAATGTTCAGAATCAGATTGCTATGGACAAGCGGGCAAGCTATGTGGGGTAGAAGCCTGGTTGGTGCATTTTCCTGCAGACCTTGACCCACCACATGTGACAGAACTCCCTCCATCACTGGTACCTGTTGAACTCCTTGTATTTCCTGAAGCAAATACCAAATTCACAGTGCAGCAGCAAGAAACATCTCGAAAAGTGGAAGATGATCAAATGGCTTCACAGTCCACATGGGAAGACACTTAGACCCCAGTGGCCACAGTTTACCTACAAAGAGAGAATTCAGCACTGCTTCCTCATGTTCATTGGAAAATAAAAAACCATATCTTCCAGGTCACAGAGATCAGACCCAGCTTTGTTGGTCTCACTAGAAAGGATGCTAAAATTCCTGACAACAACATATATTTCAAGTGCCCAACCTCAGAGGCAGTTTCTCAAGAGTCTTTAGGCCCAATGAGCTCCATGTTTGTGGAGTGTTTACCCTGTCCCTCACTTTTGGAAACTCCTCTACCACATCCAAGATTGTGAACTCCTGAATATTTTCCATTTCCGATATGTATTCACAGATTTCCTAACTCTTCTTCTCTAATTGTGTTTATTTGGGGCAAAGGTAATGTAAAGGCAATGTTCTGGATGAGAGTGGGAATATTTTTGTGTAGCACATATTTGCATACACATTGGATTCATTTTCCTATTTTCCATTCGAATTACTGAATTCCTGACACTAACCCATACCCTAATAGACTCTGACTACTAATCCTAAAATGATGGACAAAAATAACCAAACAGAATGGAAATGAAAGCAGTTCAGAGAAGGCATGGTGTATAGTTGGACTTTCCTTTTGAATGATAAAGGGTAGGTGTTATAAATCTAGTCAATTTTTAATTGAAATTGATCTCCATGTGTTTTTAAAGTTAACAAATATGTGAATTCCTGTCTCCCTTTCTCTGCAGCCTGTTCAGCACATGTATTTTTATATGCAAATATAGAAACATAACTGGTATCACACGTATATCCTTGTGAGTTTGGCTGTCTTGGGAGATACAAATTGTGTGAAGAGATCACTCCTCCTAAACGCTGTTGGAACTGAAACTTCAACCTATGGGTGAACTTCCTAGTTGAACAATATTATACATAAATCCATGTTCAGTAAAATGATTATTTTTGGATCTGTGGATGATATATGATTCATAGTGAATTTCGATTGGCATGCATATTGATACATTTTAGTGTCTGTGTGTGTGTGTGTGTGTGTGTGTGTGTGTGTGTATATATATATATATAAATACATAAATGCACACACACATATCTATATCTACCTATCTATCTATATATCTATATATATATATATATATATATATATATATATATATATATATATATATATAAACTCTCAAGATTTTTCAACATATGAAATATATGTTTCTTATTATACACTCCCTAAATTCATTCGTGTTCATATATGTAAATTTATAGTCAACATTTCACAAGATTATTCTCATAAAAATTCATCCACTTGAAATACGTATTCGTTTCCTAGTACTGAAAACTAACTTCAGTGAATAGTGCATACAAATCATAATATTTCTACAGTAACTGACCCAGTTTAGCATCAATGCAAGTAGATTCCTATGGGATATGATGTGTATTTTGAGGTTAATTTTCATTCAAAACTGGTGCATTACTATTTTTTCAGTTTTTGCACATCATTGGATATATATTTCATCCACAAGTTAGGAAATTTATAGGCTTTTTTTATACTTACAATCAAATCATGCTTCAGAACATATGAATTCCTCTATATTTCTTGACTCATCTTTTCATGAGATTTCTTTCCAAACACATTATTTTCCATTTCCATAATCACTTTTGAAGCTAAACTCACACACCCTTCATGATAAAACATAACCCTAATATTACCATTAGTTGTATAACTCGTTGGAATGAATGATTGTATATCAATATAAGATTTTTATATATTTTCAGATATCAATTCAATCCATGATTTAAAGTGGAAACAGTATATTATTTATTCACAGTATTGTCAATTCATTCATTTCTTCTACATTCATAGACACAGGGTACAACTCTGTGTACCCCCAATACTAATTTATACCTCTTCAAAATATTGCTCCCAGAAATGTTAGAAGAAATACTCATGTCACCTGATCTACATATACATTTTATCACAGTAATATTCTGATCACAAAATGCAAAGGTCACACTTCTGATTGTAGCAAATCCTAGATGGAAAGTGATCCTGGATTACTAAAAACATCCATGTCCAGGTTTCCTAATGCTCTCAAATGTCAATCATATTGGTGACTACATATTTGTTTCTTCCTAAGATTATATATTGAAACTCAACCTTGTTGATAATGTCTAATCCTATCATTCACTTTATACTTTGCCTGATTTCATAATGTGTGTATTGATATCTGATTTCCTACATGATTTTCCCAGTTCATCATTGTGACTGACTCTCCACATGTGCTGAAATTTACATTCACTCTCTAACGGAAAACCTAGGGCTATTGAACTTTTGGTCCAAATCCTATACTCACTCTTCTTCCGAAACAGACCGACTATCTTCCTAATCCTAACAACTATCCCTTTTTGACTGGATGAACTCTTCTACATTCAATCATCCAGGGTACAAGATGATATGCCATTGTATATTGATTTATCAGAGACATCTGTGCGAACGAAATTCAATGCTAAGTATTCCAATCAAGGGCCCAATGCCCTTCTGGGCTTAAAATCTTACCTAGATTTCTGTTTGCATACTTATATTTCAAATCTATATTCTTATAAATATCCCAGGTTCCCAATACCATTATTCATCCAGCAGAATGATTCCTAACTCAAATAGAACATGTTATTAACCCTAACCATACATTGTTCCCTCAATCTAACTTTATAGAAGAACAGGGACAGAGTTGGTCTTAATATAGAGGAATATAGGGGATCTTCCACCCGCTGAGAACCTCAAAGGTCCATGCAGAAATTATCCCTGGGGAAGATGAAGGCAGCTATAAAGGACCTGAGAGGGCAAAAGTCATCATGTAAGGCAAACAACCTGGTTAGGATGAAGGGATGTTTATGAATCAGCCTCTCTCTTCTTAATGTAGAGAAGATGGACCAAACCAGGTCTGTGTGAGAGCTGTTCCCGGGTGCCTATGGTTGATATATCGTTCTAAGTTGTGAAAGTGTCACAGAAAGTAGGGGCAGCCTCCATCTCATGAGACCCTTTGAAGGAACTGTTAGGACAAAGTGGTTGCCAAACCAGTGACCTCATTCAGTTCCGAACGGAAGTGACCTATCTCACTTCCTTGGTCTTGGAACACTCTGAACTTGGAATCCCAGAAGCCAGGCACACAGAACCAGTCCCAGACCCAGTCCCACTGGGCTCACTTGTTTGGTTTTACCAACGACAGAATCAGTCTTTCTTGGTACCTACTGATTTGAGAATGGCCAAATGCCAGGAGAGCTTTGGAGAGTGGCCATTCCTGAGAAAGAAGGTAGTGGCTCAAAGCTGGCTCCTGACAACTTCAAAGAGTTTGCCAAGGAGTCCAGATCTGAGACAGTACAGGGCATTTTGGGGGAACATAGTATGGTACAACAATCAGAGGTAATTCCGGAGAGTCAAAGACCTACTTGGGGGAAGAAAGTCCTATGTTGTTGTGGGTGTGAGTTTGTTGTTTTTTCTCATGTTCTGAGAATTGGTAGGAAAGGCAGTTTGTTTGATTTGAAGTGGACTGTTTCTAGTAAGTCGTTTGACAAGGCAAGTGTTTCTATGTCTATGTATCCACTGTGTTTGTAGTTGTAGACATTAGAAAACATAATGCATCAATGAATGTGTCCTGTCTAGTATAATGCTTCCCAGAATTCATACTGCCCAATTTATGATTGGACTGCAGCTTTCCTTATGGATGGGTAGCAATTACTATCTTCCTAATTTCCTGTTTTATTCCTGAATTCTGGCCACTCTCCGGAATAGGCTCATGGTTTTCTGTTCAAGATACTGTGACATGGCCATGTACTGGAGAGCGGAAGGAAATGGGAGCATCTCAGGAAACTCAGATATCAGTGTGACCAGTAAAGTCTATGTGGAGAAACCCTGCTTTGGGAATTTTGCTTACCTATGGTTCTGGTGCTGTGAATATCTAGAAGGTCTTTGCCTTAGGCCACCCCTTTGTGAATCCTGAAGAAAAGAGTTTTCAAATGGAAATGAATAGGCATCACCTGTGGCTCTTTGTTTTATTGCTTTGTAAAGAGATGTGTCTGAATCAGCCACTTGGCCCAGTGTGATTATTTGGAGAAGTACATCAGTATTAATGGCAGGCCTGTTTGATCATTCCTGGTTAACAGGAAGGGTTTCCAGGCCACCCTGACTTTAGGCAAATTAGAGGCAAGGGAGATTATTTTGGACACTGTCTTGGTATGCACCCCTCATGGAAACCTCAACCCAGAGGTTATGATGAGTGTCTATATAAAAGAAGATGAGGGCCATGTGGGAGTGTTTTGGTATTAATTGTGGTCAGTTGTGTGGCAGTAGGAAGAGATTCCTGGATCAACCTGGGCTTGAACTATGGTGTGATTCCCCTTAGAGACTGAGTTTTGGAACTGAACTCAGAGAAGTATTACCATGAATTCTGTTGGGATTTTAGAAGGCCACGCAGGAGAGTTGCCCTTGGAGACTGAGATTTAGGCCCAGGATGGCTTTCCACAGAGCACTGGGAATCTCAGCTAGGATATCACATGATTTCATTCTGAAAGACTTGGCAGCCATACTTGAGAGTCAAATAACACATGGAACTCACATTGTAGACCTCAATGGGCCAGGCTTCATTTGACCTTTTGGCCACTCTTTGGGAAGACTTGCCTGTGAGAGTTCTCCTGAGCTTTCATTGAAATGAGCTTCCTCACCATTTAATGGTTCCTGAATGAATTGAAACCCACAGTGACACCAACTTCATCCTTAAAAAATGGCTAGATAAATACCATGGAATAATTCCCAAGAGCAGGTGGCACTGGAGAATCATTGGATGTTCTGTTGCTGATCATGAGTGTACCAGACAGTGCCTTGATTTACTGGGTTTCATGAAAATGGTGTAGAACAAAGATGCCAATACGTTGGAACCTGCTTAGTAGTGGGCCTAGAGCAGTGGTTTGCAGGTGTATGATAAAACATCTGTGATGGGGCCACATGGATCTGCCATTGGCTTCCAAATGCCTTTTGACTGACATCGTGCAGCCAGCAGACCCTTATATGTAAAGGCATCTTGTTACATTGAGAGGATTTAGGGCAATGTTCAGAATTGGGTTGCTACAGACAAGGGGGCAAGCTTTGTTGAATAGAAGCCTGGTTGGGGCGTTCTCCTGCACACCCTGACCCACCACACGTGAGAGTACTCCCTCCAGCACTGTGTCCCCGTTGAACTCATGGTATTTACTGAAGCCAATACCAAACTCCCAGTGCAGCAGTAAGAATCACCAGGAAAAGTGGAGAATGACCAAATGGCTTCTCAGTCCACACGAGGAGACACTTAGCTCCCAGTGGCCACAGTTTACCTACAATGAGGGAATTTAGAATTGCTGCCTCATGTTCACTAGAAAAGAAGAAACCATGTCCTTCAGGTCACATATATGCAGATCCAGCTTTGATTGTCTCACTACAAAGGAAGCTGAAGCTCTTGACAACAACATATATTACAAGGGCCCAACCTCAAAGGCAGTTTCTCAAAGAGTCATTAGGCCAGCAGAACTCCATATTTGTGGAGTATTTACCCTATCCCATACTTTTGGAAATTCCTCTACCGCCTCCAAGGCTGTGAACTCCTTAGCATTTTCATTTCCACATATGTATTCAGAGATTTTCTAACTCTTCTCCACTAATTGTGTCTTAATTGGGGAGAAGGTTATGTCAAGGCATTGTTCTGGATGAGAGTGGGATGATTTTTGTGTAGCACATATTTGCATACACATTAGATTCATTTTCATATTTTCCATTTGAAATACTGAATCCCTGACATTAACCCATAACCTACTAGACTCTGACTACTAATCCTAATATGATGGAGAACAAGAAACCTAACAGAATAGAAATACAGGCCGTTCATAGGAGGCATGGTGTATACTTGGACTTCCCTTCTGCTTTATCAAGGGTATGTGTTATAAATCTAGTCAACTTTTCATTGTAATAGTTCTCAATGAGTTTTTAAAGTTAACACATATGTAAATTTTTGTCTCCCATTCTCTGTAGCCTATTCATCACATGTATTTTTTATGCATATTTAGAATCCTACCTGGTATCACAAGTACATTTTTGTAAGCTCACTGATTTTGAAAGATACATATTTTGATAAGATATCAATCCCCCTAAATCATGATGTAACTGAAAATTAAACCTATTGGTGAATTTCCTAGATGAACAACATTATATATAAATCGATGTTCAGTAAAATGAATATTTTTGGATATGTGGATGATATGTATTACACGGTGAATTTCGATTAGCATACAGATTGCTACATTATAATGTCTGTGTGTGTCTGTCTATCTATATATATATATATATATATATATATATATATATATATATATATATATACTGTCCAGATTTTTCAAAATGTGAAATATATGTTTCTTATTATACACTCCCTAAATTCACTCATGTTTCTATATGTGGTTTATATTCAACTTTTCACAAGATAATTCTCAGAAATATTCATCTGCCTGAAATACATAATTATATCCTAGTACTGAAAACTAACTTAATTGAATGGAGCTTACAAATCCTAATATTTCTACAGTAACTGAATCAGTTTAACATCAATGCAAGTAGAATCCTACGGGACATTATGTGTATTTTGAAGTTTATTTTTATTCAATATTGGTACATTATTATTTTTTCAGTTTATGGACATCATAGGATATATCATTTCATCCACAAGTTCAAAAATTTATAGGCATTTGTTTCACTTTCAATCACTTCCTGCTTCAGAACACATGTATTCCTCTAAGTTTCTTGACTGGTGTTTTCATGAGATTTTATACCAAACACATTAATTTTGATTTTCATAATCACTTTTGAAGCAAAACTCACATACCATTCATATTAATTATCACTCTGATATTACCATTAGATGTATAACTGGTTTGAATGAATGATTGTATGTCAATATAAGATTTCTTATATCTTTTCAGATATCAATTCTATCCAATATTTAAAGTGGAACCAGTTATATTATTTATTCACACTATGGTCTATTCATGCATTATCTCTATATTCATAGACACAGTGTACACCTCTTTGTACCCCCAATACTAATTTATACGTCTTCAAAATATTGCTCCCTGAAATGGTGGAAGTGGACTCATGTCACCTGATCTTCATATACATTTAATCACATAAATATTCTGGACACAAAATGCAAAGGTCACACTTATGATTGTATAAAAGCCCAAATGGAAAGAAAACATGGATTACTAAAAACATCCATGTCCAGGTTCCCTAATGCTCTCAAATGTCAATCCTATTGGTGACTACACATGTGTTTCTTCTTAAAATTATATATTCAAACTCAACCCAATGGAAAATGTCTAATCCTATCCCTCACTTTATAATTTGCCTGATTTCATAATGTCTCTATTGCTAACTGCTTTCCTACATATATTCCCCAGTTCATCATTGTGACTGACTCTTCACATGTGCTGACATTTACTTTCACACCCTAATAAATAACCTATTGCTAAAGAACTTTTGTTCCAAATCCTATACTCACTCTTCTTCCTAAACATACAAACTATCTTCTTAATCCTACCGAGTATCCCTTTTTGACTGGATGTTCTCTTCTACATTCAATCATTCAAGTAACAAGGTCTTATGCTATTGTGTATTGATTTATCTGAGACATCGGTGCAGAATGTAATTCAACGCTAAGTATCACAATCAAGGGCCCAATGCCCTTCTGGGCTTCAAATCTTACTTAGATTTCTTTTTTCATACATATATTTCATCTCTATATTCTTAAAATAATCACAAGTTTCCAATACCATTATTCATGCAACAGAATAATTCCTAACCCAAATGGAACATGTTATTAACACTAACCATACACTGTTTGTGTTAATAACATGTTTACAGAAGAGCAGGGACAGTGTTGATCTTACAATACAGGAATGTAGTGGATCTTCCATCTGCTGAGAACCTCAAAGCGCCATGCAGAAATGATCCCTGGAGAAGATGTAGGCAGGTATGAAAGACCTGAGAGAGCAAAAGTCATCTTCCATCGCAAACAACCTGGTAAAGATGAAGGGATGTTTCTGAATCAGCCTCTCTCATCTTAATGTAGAGAATATGGACCAAACCAAGACTGTGTGGAGAGCTGTTCCTGGTTCCCTATGGTTGATATACCATTCTAATTTGTGAAAGTGTCACAGGAAGTAGGGACAGCCTCCATCTCATGGAACCATTGAAAGAAACTCTTAGGACAAAGTGGTTGCCGAGGCAGTGATCTCATTCAGTTCCAGAAAAAAGTGACCTCAACTCACTTCCTTATTGATGGAACTCTCTGAACATGGGATCCAGGACGCCAGGCACCCAGATCCAGTCCCAGTCCCAGTCCCAGTGGTCTCACTTGTTTGGATTTACCAAGGACAGAATCAGTCTTTCTTGGTTCCTCCTAAGGTGAGGAGGCCAAATGCCTGGAAAGCTCGGAAGATGGGCTTTTCCTGGAAAAGCAGGTAGCGGCTCACTCCTGGTTCCTGACAACTTCACAGAGTTGGCCAAGGAGACCAGATCTGAGACAGAACAGGACATTTTGGGGGAACATAGTATGGCCCACCAGTCGGAGGATACTCCGGATAGTCTCATACCTATTTGGGGGAAGAAGGTGTCATTGTCAGTGTGGTTGTGGGTTTGTGGTTTTGTCTCATGTTCTGAGAATAGGAAGGAAAGTCAGTTTGTTTGGTTTGGAGTGAAGTGTTTTTAGTAAGTCGTTTGACAAGGCAAGTGTTTCTGGGTCTGTGTATCACACTGTGTCCGTGGTTGTAGACATTAGAAAAGAGAATGCATCAATGGATATGTCCTGTCTAGCAGAAAGCTTCCCAGCATTCATCCTGCCCATTTTATGAATGGACTGTGGATTGCCTTATTAATGGGCAATACCTGCTACCTTCCTAATTTGCTGTTTTCTTCCAGAATTCTGGACACTCTCCAGAATAGGCTCATGGTTTTGTGTCTAAGTTATGTACAACCTCCAAGCTCTGTAACAAGGCAATGTTCTGGATAGCTGAAGGAAATGACGAGCATCTGAGAAAACTCAGATATCAGTTGACCAGGAAAGTCTCAGTGGAGAAACCCTGCTTTGGGCCATTTGCTTACCTATTGTTCTGTTGCCCTGAGAGTCAGGAAGTCTTTGTCTCACGCCACCCCTTTGTGAATCCTGAACAAAATAGTTTTCAAATGGAAATAAATAGGCTTCACCTTTGGCTCTTTCGTTAATTGATTTGGAAAGAGTTGTGTCTGAATCAGCCTCTTGGCCCAGTGTGATTCCTTGACTTAGATTATCAGCACCTGATGGATCTAAAGAAAGATCCCATGTGTGCATCCAAATCAAAAATGGCAAAAAGAGCTGTCATTGTGGATGAAGTCTCTTGCCTTCCTCTGTAAGGTTCCTGAATTCCATCAAGTGAGAATAGGGATCATTTGGGTCAGATGAGTTCATCAAAGCCCTTCAGAGGCTATCCCGTAGGTGCTTAGGTTTTCTCATCACTCCAATTCACATAAAGTATCTTTAACCGACACTCAATAGGCCTCAAATGGGAAAAGTGGTGCAGTATTACGGGCAGGCCTTTTTGATCACTCCTGGTACAAAGGAAGGGTGTCCAGGCCACCCCGAATTTAGGCAAATGAGGAGCAATGGAGCTTATTTTGGACACTGTCTTGGGCTGCGTCCCTCATGGACACCTCCAGCCAGAGGTTATGATGAGTGTCAACATGGAAGAAGATGAGGGCCATGTGGGAGAATATCGGTTTTATTGTGGTCATTTGTGTGGCAGTTGGAAGAGATGACTGGGTCCACCTGGGCTTGAACTCTGGTGTGATTCCCCTTAGAGACTGAGTTCTGGAACTCACCTCAGAGAAGTATTGCCATGAATTGTGTTGGGATTTGAGGAAGCCACGAATGAGTGTCATCTTTGGAAACTGAGATCAAGGCCCAGGGTAGCTTTTCAGAGGGCACTCTGATCTCAACCAGGATATCACATGATTTTATTCTGAAAGACTTGGAAGCCATTGTTGAGAGTCAAAACAGACAATGACATCACATTTTAGACCTCAATGGCCCTGGCTTCATGTGACCTTTTGGCCACTCTTTGGGAAGCCTTGCCTGTGAGAATTCTCCAGAACTTTCATTGAAATGAGCTTCCTCAACATTTAATGGTTCCTGAATGAATTGAAACCCACAGTGCATCCAAATTCATCCTTGAAAAATGGCTAGATAAATACCATGAAAATTTTCAATTTCCCATGACCAGGTGGCACTGGAGAACCATTGGATATTCTGTTGCTGATCATGAGTGTACCAGACAGTGCCTTGATTGATTGGGTTTCATGAAAATAAGTTGGAGCCTGCTGAGTATTTGTCCTAGAGTAGTGGTTGGCAGGTGTGTGAAAAACATCTGTGGTGGGGCCATGTGGATCTGCCATTGGCTTCCAAATGGCTTGTGACTGACATGGTGCAGTCAGCAGACCGTCCTATGCAAAGGCATCTTGTTATATGGTGAGGTTTCATGGCAATGTTTACAATCAGGTTGCTATGTTTAAGGGGGCAAGCTATGTGGGATAGAAGCCTGGTTGGTGCATTCTCCTGCATACCCTGACCCACCACGCCTGACAGAACTCGCTCCAGCACTGTGTCCCAGTTGAACTCCTTGGATTCCATGAAGCAATTACTAAACTCCCAATGCAACAGCAATAAACACATATAGAATCCAACCTGGTACCACACCTACATTCTTGTGAGGTGAACGACTTGGCAGATACAAATTGTGAGAGAAGATCACTCCTCCTAAACACCGTTGGAACTGAAAATATAACCAATGGATGAGCTTCCTAGTTTTACAACATTATACATAAATCCATGTTCAGTAAAATGAATATTTTAGATCTGTGAATGATATATATTTCATGATGAATTTCGAATAGCATATATATTGCGAGTTTTTAATGTGTTTGTGTGTATGTATATATATGTGTATATATATACATACACACATTCTCCAGATTTTTCAAAATATGAAATATTTGTATCTTAATATACACTCCCTTAATTCATTCATATTGATGTATGTGGATTTATGATGATCTTTTCTAATTATTATTCTCAGGAATATTCATCCACCTGAAATACTTCTTTGTTTTTTGTACTGAAAACTAACTTCAGTGAATGTTGCATGCAAATCCTAATATATCTAGAGTAACTGACCCAGTTTAACCTCAATGCAAGAAGATTCAAATGGAACATGATGTGTATTTTGATGTTCATTTTAATTCAACACTGGTACATTACTATTTCTTCAGTTTATGCACATCATAGGATATATATTTCATCAAAAAGATGACAAAATTATAGGCATTTTTTCACTTTCAATCACTTCCTACTTTAGAACACATGTATTCTTCCATATTTCTTAACTGGTCTTTTCAAGATTCTTTTTTCCAAACACATTATTTTCGATTTTCATAATCACATTGAAGCAAAACTCACACACCCTTCATGATAAACCATAACCCTAATATTAACATTGATGTATAACTTGTTGGAATGAATGATTGTATATCAATATAAGATTTTTCATATTTTCAGATATCAATTCAATCCACCATTTAAAGTGGAACCAGTTATATTACTTATTCACAGTTGGTCTATTCATGCATTATCTCTATATTCATTAACACCAGGTACACCTGTTTGTACCCCAAATACTAATTTATAAGTCTTCAAAATATTGCTCCCAAAAATGGTGGAAGAAATTCTTATGTCACCCGATCTATATATACATTTTATCACAGTAATATTCTGGACACAAAATTCAAAGGTCAAACTTATATTTGTACAAAAGCCTAAATGGAAAGTGAACATGGATTACTAAAATCATCAATTTCCAATTTGCCTAATGCTTTCAAATATCAATCCTATTGATGACTACATATTCGTTTCTTCCTAAGATTATATATTCAAACTCAACCCTGTTGAAAATGTCTAATCCTATCACTGACTTTATACTTTGCCTGATTTTGTAATGTCTGTATTGATATCTGCTTTCCAACATATTTTCTCAAATTCATCATTGTAACTGACTCTTCACTTGTGTTGACATTTACATTCACTCTGTAACCGAAACCCTATTGCTAAAGAACTTTTGTTCCAAATTTTATACTAACTCTTCTTCCTAAACCTACTGACTATCTTCCTAATTTTACCGATGATCACTTTTGAATGGATGTTCTCATCTACATTCAATCATCCAAGTAAATGTAGGGCGAGTGTCAGAGGATGAGACCACCAAGAGACTATCTCATGCAACAGAAAGGGTTTATTTGGGGTCCAGCATGCTGGGGCTCAGAGCTCACTTGAATAGAGCAGAGAGCCCTGAGAACATCTTAAGCAGAGCTTATATAATTTTCTTGGAGAGGGCAGGGAGGGAAGTTTATTGATGGGTCAGGGCGAGTAAGCGGTTTGTGTGTAAACGCGTGAGGGAGTACATTCTGCAGTTTGGCAGTTGGGGACAGCACATTCTGGGAACAAGATTAGGAAACATTTCTCAACATTTCAACAGTGTTTTGTTAAGCGTACAGAAAAACAGGAAGTGACAAGTACATATTTTATTAACATTTCATTCCCCACTTCTTCTTCTGGCTACTTTTAATCATAAAAGTGATTCATGGGGGGTGTCACATTTTATGTATGCTAGTGGGGTATTAACATAAGTTTAACTTGTCCAATTTGAGCTTGGAGAAAAGAAATTACATGGTTGAGAAACAGGGTTTTATAGTAAGCAATAAAATGAGGATTATTATTGGACCGGCCAGGGTTGATTAAAATGTAGTTAACCAGGGGGACTGTGTAAACCAAGACTCAAACCACCAATTGTGGGTCTCTATCTCTCTTTGATGCTCTTCAAGGCATCTTTTTAATTTACTCATAGAGTTTGTTACAACTCCAGTATGGTCGACATAAAAAAAAAAAAAAAAATTCTTTCCTCAATGCAGCACAAAGGCTCCCTTCTCTCATGAAATGAAGGTCCAACCCTCTACTTTTCTGTAAAACAACTTCTGCCGCAGTCTTTGGCTGGGCACAAATCACGAGTCTCCACACAGCTTGTAGGTTCAAACAGCAATTCTTTATTCCCGAACTCACACCGGCCGTCTACAAACACGCTCTGGGGGAATCCACGTTCTCTGCCCAAATCCACTCTCTCCCAAATCCACTCCGCATGGGCTTCTGTCTCCCAAAATATACTGTCTGACCCTAAGCACTCAAGAGGAACTCAGCAGCAGGATACGCCCTATTCTAAAGGGGGAACACCCTAATCTCCTATTATGCTAAACTGCCCTATTCTAAAGGGGGAACACCCTAATCTCCTATTATGCTAAACCGCCCTATTCTAAAGGGGGAACACCCTAAACACGGATCCTGCCCTGGTCCTTGAGCAAGGTCACCTTTCAGAAGTCCTTCCACTAGACAGCATGGGAGTAAGCTGGCAAGGAATTTGTCATACCTACTTGGCTGATGGCTCCCAGCAAACTTCAAAGAGAGAGGTAAAAGATTCCTGCAAAGCTGTGATGGAATTTTCTAATATATTTAAGTTTTGATCTATTGCTGCTTCTAATTGGGTCATTTGTTGTGTCCCATGGACCAGGGCAGTGGTTCCTGTGCGAACCCGGGCAGCAACTCCTATTCATAATAGAATGGCTAAGGTGAGAGATATATGTTCCCACCTGAACCGGGTTGTATGCCCCTCTATTTGATCTTCAAATGAACCTGCGTCATAATAGAGCACTCTGGGAAACATCTACACCATTACACAATTAATCACTTCTGTTGACCATTTCATAAAATCATAAACAACGTTTAAGTATATAGAATTATATTGTTGTAGGGACGGAAAAGGCAAGGCACCTAAGATAGCACCAAAGACAAGGAAACAGTCATATTTGGTTGAAACCAGATTCAGAGGGCATTGCTTCTGTTGTAATCAATTAATCCCCTGAAACCCAAGTTTAGGTAGTTTCAGAATTTTGTACCCAACATGTAAGGGAAGGGGCTCTGAAGTTCACAGTCTGCAGAAGTTCACAAAGAGCAGTTTTTGTTTCTGATTTTTCCTCAGTTCTGGGCAAGTTAAATTTTCAAGGACACCTGGGTGGGGGAGAGCTTTTTTTTCCCCTTTTTTCCCTCTGCCAGCTGTTTCCACGGAGACCAGTTTGCAACTTATCCATCTTACAAATGTAGCCATCTCTATGAAGCCCCAGCTCAAGGCCAGAGGCCTTGATCACATATGTTGTGAAAAACTAGTAAGGGTGTGTCTAGCTCAGGAGTGCTGATTTTTTTCAGACAGTTGCCAGGTAGACCAGGGCAACACAAAAAGAGGAAGTTTATCTACACTGAACTCTTTTATAGGGACTCTTTTGCTGAAAGTCCTAAAGTTAGCCATGGTGAAAACTTCTGGATAAGGTCAGTTAAGACTTTCCTGTGGGCCTGGTACAGAGGGGGAAGACGGGGAATGCAGGGCTGAGCGCAGCTCTTTGGATCTGAGAATGAGGAAGGAGAGATGTAAAAGAATAATGGAAAAGGGTTTTGAGATCTTCTTAGCACCAAAAACATGAGTAGTAGAACGGGTAGAACAGAGGGGGAGATGGGAGTGAGTATCCCAAAAAGCCTGTAAGGGACTTTAAATTCTTAGTAACCTGTTTTCAGTGATGACAAAGCAACTTTAAAGGCCATTTTCATTACATCTTGGATAGGGGTCTGAGGGCTCTTCTCAGCTGGTTTGAGCTTTGGGTTAGCTGGTAAGAGGACCTGGTGGGACCTAGTGTGGGCACTGACAGGAGAAGAGAGGAGTGAGTGAGTGGAGGGTTACCTCAGTACCTGCTACCTCAGCAAGGGGGCAATGGTCTGAGAAACGGTGGAGGTTTGGGTTTTTAATATAGTAATTGGAGGGGAGAAATCAAGTTGATGATGTGGGAGTGAACACAGAGAGTCTAGAGCAGAAGGCTGAGGGTGAGCATGTATTGGAGAAGCATAGTTCACGATGTGAGCAAAGGAGAGAAAAGGCCTCCACATAGAGGAATCTCCTTTCACCCTTTTGAGCACTTGCAGAAGTTAAAAAGGTCACACAGAATTTGAAGATCTAGAGACCCCTCAGGGGGCCATCAGTTTTGGTTGTCTAATTGGTAATATGGCCAATGCTGTGTACAGAATTTGTTGAGGAGTTTGGGTTCCATGTGGCAGTCCCTGTATGCTCACATCCCCATGACTTACAGAAGATGTCGGCGTTTCCAGCACACAGCCTTGACTGTTTGTGGCTTTGATAGTACACTGGGCAAACATAGTAATCTAGGCTAGCCAACCAGCATCTGGCTCGCGTGTCCCTACATCAATAATGTTTGTTTCCATTATCTATGGTATGGAAGGAATTTAATGAAATTTTAGTGGGATCCTCTTCATTAGGGATATCCCAATAGGGAAGACGTATACGCAGCTGACAAATGTCTGGCTGGAGAGATGGCCACCAGGTCCCTAAGCGGGCTGTATGCAAGATAGACCATACTTCCTTTCCAGTAGGATTTGTGATCAGACATCGCTGCTGAACAGGCTTATGAGGGTTAGGACTACTGGTGGTCAAGGGGAGAGTCTATAGCCTTATCCACACAGCGAATCCACAATTTGAAAGGGTTTCCAGTCTTTTCCAGTTTCCAGCCAGAGTCTGGACAGGGCACAGGCTTGAGATGAGAGGTAGGGATCCAGGAAGTGATTTTGACTACCTTTACCCTGTAGGTGTTATAAGTAGCACCTGGTATGGTCCTTTTCAGGGGAGTTCCAGGGATGACACCAGATGTCGTCTTACATAGATGAAGTCTCTATTTGATATCGCTGTAGAGTCCCCTCATCCCCAGGTTGGTAGGCAGTGGCCATCTGTTTTCACAGGTATCTCTGAGTTCTTTCAAGAGCTTTAAGTCTGTTAAGCAAGGGGGTGTGGAAGGAATCGTTAGGTCTTAGAGTTGGGGTAGGACCCTTACTGGAGGAGGGACACCATAGAGAATTTCACAGGGTGTGAGGTTACACAAAGAAATAGATTGAGTATTTCTTGCATGAAACAGTACATAAAGCAGGAGCATAGTCCAATCTTTTATGCCGGTCTCTAAGCTTAATTTCGTTATGGTCTCTTTAATGGTTCTATTCATTCTTTCTACCTGTCCTGAACTCGGGGGTCTGTAAACACAATGTAATTTCCAATTAATCCCCAGGGTCCTTGCTAACCTCTGAGTTACCTGGGCCACGAACGCCGGTCCATTATCAGACCCTATTACTTTAGGCAGGCCATACCTTGGAAAAATATCTTCCAGGATCTTCTTGACCACCATTTGCGCTGTTTCATTTTTTTTTCTTTTCTTTTTTTTTGGGGGGGGAAAGCTTCAATCCATCCTGAAAATGTATCTACAAAGACTAGGAGATATTTAAGTCCATTCCTTGCTGGCTTAATTTCAGTAAAGTCCACTTCCCAGAATTGTTCTGGTCTGGTTCCTCGTAGGTGCTTTCCTGCAGGAAGCTTGGAAGGGTAAGAATTAACCAATTGATGAACCCAACAGGCTTTTGTTATCCATTCAGTTGTTTCCTTTCACTGTGAGTCGGTTAGTGGAAAACTCTGTTTTTGATCCTTCAAAAATGAATGCAGTTTCTTTGAACCAAGGTGAGTGATTTGATGTACATTTTCTACTGACATAGTTAGAGCCGTGATTATAGGAGTTTTTACTGAAGGATTTAGAAATTCCACTTGGGGGCCTTCAGGGTTAAAAGTTATTTTGGCCCAGAGCTTTGTGAGTAGATCTCTGCCAATCAATGGGGCCATGCATTCTGGGATTACTAGGAAGGAGTGATGGATTTTTCCTTTCCCCTGGTCCATGGTCCTCTTAGTTGTCCAAGCCTGATATTTACTGCCATTAGCCCCTTGAATTAGAGACCTTTTATTTGATAGAGGTTCCAATGGGGCCTTAAAGGCAGAATATATTGCCCCTGTATCCACTTCAATGTATACTGGGGTCCCCTCCACTTCAAAAGTTAACCTGAGCTCGAGGAGAAGATCTGAGCCCCGACTTTCTTAGTAATCCTACAGAGTCAGAATGTCCAGCTGGCCTGGCTGTCTCTTTCTAGGGAACTCTTTAGCCCAGTGTAGGGCTTTTTTTTTAGAGTAGGCACATTGAATTGAGGCCAGGGGTGGCCTCTAGTGTGGTCCCCGGTGTCCCTTCCTGTCTCCATGTTTCTTAATTTCTGGTCTATTTGTTGTTGTGACCAGGACCTTAGTCAATGCCTTAGTCTGTCTTTTGTTTCTTTTATCCTCCCTTTGCTCCATACTCTTCCTCAGTTTCTCTCTTAGTATACCTTCTTGGCTTCTCTGACTAAACCTCTCAAAGTCATATCTTGTAATCCATCTAAGCATTGTAACTGTCTTTTAATATCCAGAACAGCTTGCCCAATAAAGGCCACCATGACAGATGCCTTTTGATTCTCTGCCTGAGGATCGAAAGGAGTAAATCTCTTATATGCCTCCATAATTCCCTGTAGGAACATGGAGGGACATTCATCAGTCCCTTGAATAATCTGTCTTACCTTGGCCAAAATAGTTGATCGCCTAGCGGCCACTAAGATACCCACTATTAGAGCCCGGCAATAAGAGGAAGGATGCTCATTACCTTCACAGGTTTTGGGGTCCCAGTTGGGTCTGTGCAAGGGAAAGGCGGCTTTGCATATGTTGGGAAGTTTTGTCGGTCACCCATCTGGTCCGAGAATATTTTTTTCTATAATCCAGGAAGATTCTCTTTTGTTCCTCTGTCATGAAGAGAGTCCCTAGGAGTTGTTGGCAGTCATCCCAAGTAGGCTGGTGTGAAAACATCAATGATTTAACCACACCTGAGACCCAGGTGGGGTCCTAAGTAAAAGGGGGATTGTTATTTTTCGAGTTATTTAGGTCTGAAGAGGAGAAAGGTAAAAACTGGTAGGCTTGCACTTTTCCCCCATGGTTGTCATCAATCATTGTTCCTTAGAAACGGAGAGGGAGCATCACGGGAGTTCCAGGGATTTCAATCATTCAATGCCGGCAAATTCCTTTAGCCGGGCCAGCATCCTCCAGGGGAGGAGGGGGTGTGTTTCTGCAGGGGAGTTATTTGGAGTGCGCTGGGCTCTCTTAGCTTCCTCCAATGGCGGACAGGCTGAGTCAGCAGCAGGGGAATTACTTAGAGGGTGTTGGGGGTTGGGGGACGAGGGCAGGGAATAAGTAGTAGGACGAGAGTCCAGTAGAGTCAAATCTTGTGACTCAGGGAGAACAGAGGTTGAAAGAGGAGGAGGAGCAGAAGGTTTGAGAGAGCATGAGGGAAGGAGTAGGAGTGGGGGCAGGGGCAAGGAAAAGCTTCACACATGGAGGAGGAGAATTGCAGATGTCCTGAAAAATTAAGATATATGTCTCTTGATCCTGATGTCTATGTGGTGCTGGCTGAAAGTCAATATCTCTGACTTTTTAAATTAGTGGGAAGTAGAAAGATCCTTCTAGGGGCTATCTGAATCCAAAGGTGGGCCATTCTGAGGCACAGAGAGTCTGCCAGGTCCAGCGTTTTACTGAAAAAGAAAGATTCTGAGCCCTTAAGCGGACTTTGGTGCAATGATCAAGGGTCAGGGAAAGAGGCATTGAAGTGCTCTATCCCATTATGAAAGATAAACAATCAGTAAAAGCAACGACACACGACACAGACAAGACAATACAATAAAGACAGGCAATGGACGTCCAACACTGAGACCAGGACTGAGTAGCCGGCAAAACCTGATGGGCTGGATATGCCGAATCTGAAACAAAATATCACTGAGTCGAGGAGACTATTGTTCCTCGATTTCCCGAGTTCTCTGGGGAGTCCCCCAGTGACGTGGCCTGTGGCTCTATGACATGTCTGTCAGCCATCATCGGAGAGAGCTCACACTCTTCATCAACAGCCATTTTGCCAAGCCCTAACCTGAAACCTGAAACCAGAAAGAGGCGCCTTACATACCCCGAGAGGAGCCCGTTGGGGTCTCTCATCTGCCGCTGCTGGATCTCGGTGGAACCTCCATATGTAAAGGTCGGGCGAGCGTCCGGGGAAGAAACCACCAAGAGACTGTCTCATGCAAAAGCAAAGGGTTTATTATGGGTCCAGCATGCTGGGGCTCAGAGTTCACTTGAATAGAGCAGAGAGCCCTGAGAACAGCTTAAGCAGAGCTTATATACTTTCCTTTGAGAGGGCAGGGCAGGATGTTTATTGATGGGTCCGGGCGAGTGAGCTGTTTGTGGGCAACTGGGTGAGGAAGTACTTTCTGCAGTTTGGCAGTTGAGGACAGAACATTCTGGGAACAAGATTAGCAAACAGTTCTCAAGATTTCAACAGTGTTTTATTAAGCATACAGAAAACAGGAAGTGATAAGTACCTATTATATTAACCTTTCACTACCGACTACACTTTGCCAGATTTCCTAATGTCTCTATTGATATCTGCTTTCCTACATATTTTCCCCAGTTCATCATTGTGACTGACTCTTCACATGTGGTGACATTTACATTCACTCTATACCCGAAACCCTATAGCTAAAGAACTTTTGGTCCAAATCCTATGCTCACTCTCCTTTCTAAACCTACCGACTATCTTCCTAATCCTACTGATTATCCCTTTTTGACTGGAAGTTCTCTTTGACAATCAATCATCCAAAATACACGGACCTTTGCCATTGTATATTGATGTATCTGAGACATCTGTGCAGAAAATAAATCAAAGCTCAGTATCACAATCAAGGTCCCAATGCTCTTCTGGGCTTCAAATCTTAAATAGATTTCTGTTTTCATACTTATGTTTCACCTATATATTCTTGTAAATATGGCAGGTTTCCAATACCATTATTCATCCAGCAGAATGATTCCTAATGCAAATTGAACCTGTTATTAACCCTAACCATACACTGTTCCCTCAATATAACATTACAGAAGAGCAGGGACAGAGTAGGTCTTACAATACAGGAATGTAGGGGAACTTCCTATTGCTAAGAAACTCAAAGGTACATGTAAAAATGATCCCTGGAGAAGTTGTAGGCAGCTATGAACGAACTGAGTGAGCAAAAGTCATCTTCTCTTGCAAACAACCTGGTCAGGATGAAGGGATATGTCTGAATCAGCCTCTCTCTTCTTAATGTAGAGAAGAAGAACCAAACCAGGTTGTGTGGAGAGCTGTTCCCGGTTGCCTATGGTTAATATACCATTCAAACTCGTGAAACTGTAACAGGAACCAGGGGCAGCCTTCATTTCAGGGGACCCTTGGAAGCAACTGTTAGGACAAAGTGGTTGCAAATGGTGTGAGCTCATTCAGTTCCTGAAGAAAGTGACCTCAGACCTCACCTCACATCCTTGGTGATAGAACTCTCTGAATTTGGGATCAAGGAATCCAGGCACCCAAATCCCATTCCAGTCCCAGTAGCAGTGGTCTCACTTCTTTGGATTTACCAAGGACAGAATCAGTCTTTGTTGGTACCTACTGATATGAGGATTGCCAAAAGCCAGGAAAGCTCTGAAGAGTGGCCTTTCCTGAGAAAGCAGGTAGTGGATCACCGCTGCCTCCTGACAACTTTACAGAGTTGGCCAAGGAAACCAGTTCTGAAACAGGACAGGCAATTTCAGGGGAACATAGTTTGGCCCAATAGTCAGAGGACACTCCGGATAGTCAGAGACCTACTTGGGGGAAGAAGGTGCTTTGTGGGTGTGGGTGTGTGTTTGTGCTTTTGTCTCATGTTCTCAGAATAGGTAGGAATGGCGGTTTGTTTGGTTTGGAGTGAACTGTTTCTAATAAGTGATTTGATAAAGCAAGTGTTTCTATGTCTGTGTATTCCATTGTGTCCGTGGTTGTAGACATTAGAAAAGAGAATGCATGAATGGATGTGTCCTGTCTGGTAGAAAGCTTCCCAGCATTCATCCAGCCGAATATATGAATGCACTCCGGCTTCCCTTATCGATGGGCAACACCTGCTATTTTCCTAAGTTCTGGTTTTATTTTTGAATTCTGGCCACTCTCCAGAATAGGCTCATGGTTTTGTGTCCAAGAGAAGTACCACCTTCAAGCTCTGTGACATGGCCATGTACTGGATAGCTGAAGGGAATGGCGAGCAACTAAGAAAACTCAGATATCAGTGTGACCAATAAAGTCTCAGTGGAAAAACCGTGCTTTGGGCCTTTTGCTTACCTTTTGTTCTATTCCCCTGTATGTCAGGAATTTCTTTGCCTCAGGCCACACCTTCGTGAAGCCTGAACAAAACACTTTTCAAATGGAAATGAATGGGCCTCACCTGTGGCTCCTTGCCTAATTGCTTTAGAAAGGGGTGTGTTTGAATCAGCCTCTTGGCCCTGTGTGAGGCTGTGGCTTAGATTCTTAGCACCTGATTGATATAAAGAAAGATCCCATGTGTGAATCCAAAACCAAAATGCCCAAAAGAGAAGTCATTGAGGATAAAGTCACTTGCCTTCCACTGTAAGGTTCCTGAACTCCATCAAGTGAGAATAGGGATCCTTTGGGTCAAATGATTTCTTCAAAGCCCTGCACATGCTAGCCCAGTGGTGTTTGTGTTTTCTTATGACTCCAATTCACATAAAGATTCTAAACCCCACTGTCAGTAGGCCTCAAATTGGAGAAGCAGAGCAGTATTACAGCAGGCCTATTTGATCACTCCTGGGTTACAGGAAGGGTGTCCAGGCCACCCTGACATTAGGAAAATAAGGGGCAAGGAAGCCTATTTTGGACACTGTCTTGGGCTGTGTCCTTCATGGAAACTTCCAGCCAGAGGTTAAGATGAGTGTCTATATGCAATAAGATGAGGGTCATGTGGGAATGTTTTGGTTTAATTTTGGTCATTTGTGTTGGGGTTGGAAGAGATCAGTAGGTCAACCAGGACTTGAAATCTGGTGTGATTCCCCTTAGAGACTGAGTTATGGAACTGAACTCAGAGAAGTATTGGCATGAATTGTGTTGAGTTTTTAGGAGGCCACACATGAGACTCGCTCTTGGAAACTGAGACCTAGGCCCAGGCTGGCTTTCCACAGAGCACTGGGAATCTCACCCAGGATATCACAAGATTTTATTCTGAAATACTTGGCAGCCATAGTGAAAACACACATAGACCTCACACTGTAGACCTCAATGGGCCTGGCTTCATGTGACCTTTTGGCGACTCTTTGGGAAGACTTGCCTTTGAGTGTCCTCCAGAGATTTCCTTGAAATGAGCTTCCTCACAATTTAATGGTTCCAAAATGAATTGAAACCCACAGTGCCTCCAACTTCCACCTTAAAAAATGGCTAGATAAATACCATAAAATTTTTGAAATTCCTATGACCAGGTGGCACTGGAGAACCTTTGTATGCCCTATTGCTGATCATGAGTGCCTTTATTGACTGAGTTTCATTAAAATGGTGTAGAACAGAAATGCCAGTAAGTTGGATACTCCTCAATTGTAGGCGCAAGCTTTGGTGTGCAGGTTTGTGATAAAACATCCGTGGTGGGGCCATGTGGATCTGCCATTGCTTCCAAATGGCATGTGACTGACGTGGTGCAGCCAGGAAACCCTTATATGTAAAGGCATATTGATATATGGAGAATTTTTAGGGCAATGTTCATAATCAAGTTGCTATGGACAAGGGGACAATCTATGTGGGCTAGAAGCCTGGTTGGTGCATTCTCCTGCAGACCATGACCCACTACACATGACAGAACTCCCTTCAGCACTGTGTCCCAGTTCAACTCCTTGTATTTCGTGTAGAAAATACCAATCTCCCAGTGTAGCAGCAAGAAACACCACGAAAAGTGGAGAATGACCAAATGCCTTCACAGTCCACACGGGGAGACTCTTAGACCCCAGTGGTCACAGTTTACTTACAAAGAGAGAATTCAGTACTGTAGCCTAGTGTTCATTGGAAAATAAGAAACCACGTCCTCCAGGTCACATAGATGTAGACCCAGCTCTGATGGTCTCACTAGAAAGAAAGCTAAAGCTGCTGACAACAACATATATTTTGAGTTCCCAACATCAGAGGCAGTTTGTCAAGAAGTCTTTAGGCCAGAAGAGCTACAAGTATGTGGATTGTTTACCTTGTCCCTTACATTTGGAAACTCCTCTACCACATCCAAGGTTGTGAACTCCTTTGAATTTTCCATTCCAGATATATATTCACAGATTTTCCATCTCTTCTCCTCTAATTGCGTCTTATTTGGAGCGAAGGTAATGTGAAGCCATTGTTCTGGATGAGAGTGGGAAATTTATTGTGTAGCCCATATTTGCATGCACATTGGATTCATTTTCCTTTTTTCCATTCAAAATACTGAATCCCTGACACTAACCCATACCCTACTAGACTCTGACTATTAATCCTACTATGATGGAGAGTAATAACACAAACAGAATAGAAATACAAGCCGTTCAGAGGAAGCATGGTGTATAGTTGGACTTGCCTTTTGCATGATAAAGGGTAGGTGTTATATATCTAGTCCATTTTTCATTGAAATAGTTCTCTATGTGTTTTTTTCCTTTAATTTTTATTGTTGGTTGTTCAAAACTTTACCTATTGCTTGACATATCATATTTCACACTTTGATTCAAGTGGGTTATGAACTCCCATTTTTACCCCGTATACAGGTTTCAGCATCACATCTGTTACACATCCACTGTTTTACGTATTGCAATAGTAGTGTCTGTTGTAGTCGGCTGTCTTTCCTATCCTCTACTATCCCCCATCCCCTCCCCTCCCATCATCTCTCTCTACTCCATCTACTGTAATTCATTTCTCCCCCTTGGTTTTTTCCCCCCTTTCCCCTCACTTCCTCTTGTATGTAATTTTGTAAAACCATGAGGGTCTCCTTCCATTTCCATGCAGTTGTCCTTCTCTTTCCTTTTCTCTTCCACCTCTCACCCCCGTTTAATGTTAATTTTCTTCTCATGCTCTTCCTCCCAACTCTGTTCTTAGTTACTCTCCTTATATCAAATAAAACTATTGGCATTTGTTTTTTTTTTAGGGATTGGCTAGCTTCACTTAGCATAATCTGTTCTAATGCCATCTATTTCCCACCAAATTCTATGATTTTCACATTTTTTAATGCGGAGTATTACTCCATTGTGTATAAATGCCACATTTTTTTTTCCTTCGTCTATTGAAGGGCATCTAAGTTGGTTCCACACTCTTGCTATTTTGAATTGTGCTGCTATGAACATCAATGTAGCAGTGTCAATGCAGCATGCACTTTTTAGGTCTTAGGGAATACACTGAGAAGGGGAATAGCTGGGTCAAATGGTGGTTCCATTCCTAGCTTCCAGGAAATCTCCATACTTCTTTCAAATTGGCTGCACCAATTTGCAGTCCTACCAGCAATGTACAGGTGTACCCTTTTCCCCACATCGTCGGCAGCACTTGTTGTTTGACTTCATAATGGCTGCGAATCATACTGGAGTGAGATGGTATCTTAGGATGGGTTTGTTTTCCATTTTTCTGACTGCAAGAGATGGTGAGCATTTTTTCATGTACTTATTGATTGATTGTATGTCCTCATCTGAGAAGTGTCTGTTCAGGTCCTTGGACCATTTGTTGATTGGGTTATTCGTTTTCTTATTGTTTAATTTTTTGAGTTCTTTGTATACTCTGGATATTAGGGCTCTATCTGAAGTGTGAGGAGTAAATATTTGTTCCCAGGATGTAGACTACTTATTTACCTCTCTTATTTTTTCTTTTGATGAGAAAAAAACTTTTTAGTTTGAGTAAGTCCCATTTGTTAATTCTAGTTATTAACTCGTGTGCTATGGGTGTCCTATTGAGGAATTAGGAGCCCAACCCCACAGTATGTAGATCATAGCCAACTTTTTCTTGTATCAGATGTAGTGTCTCTGATTTGATATCAAGCTCCTTGATCCATTTTGAGTTAACTTTTGTGCATGATGAGAGAAATGGATTCAGATTCATTTTGTTGCATATGAATTTCCAGTTTTCCCAGAACCATTTGTTGAAGATGCTATCCTTCCTCCATTGCATGCTTTTAGACCCGATTGGCATTGCATTTAACATATAGAGAATTTTGGTTATATTGCCATTTTGATGATGTTAGTTCTGCCTATCCATGAACATAGTATATTTTTCCATCTTCTAAGATCTTCTTCTATTTCTCTCTTTAGGGTTCTGTAGTTTTCATTTTATAAGTCTTTCACCTCTTTTGTTAGGTTGATTCCCAAGTATTTTTTTTGTGTGTGTGTGTGTGTGGATATTTTGAATGGAGTGGTTTTCCTCATTTCTATTTCAGAGGATTTGTTGCTGATATACAGGAATGCCTTTGATTTATGCGTATTGATTTTATATCCTGCCACTTTGGTGAATTCATTTATTAGCTCTAATAGTTTCTTTGTATACCTTTTTGGGTCTGCTAAGTATAGAATCATGTCATCTTCAAATAGTGATAATTTACGTTCTTCTTTTCCTATTTTTATGCCTTTGATTTCTTTAAACTCTCTAATTGCTCTGGCCAGTGTTTCGAGAACTATGTTGAACAGAAGTAGTGAGAGAGGGCATCCCTGTCTTCTTCCAGATTTTAGAGGGAATGCCTTCAATTTTTCTCCATTCAGAATGATGCTAGCCTGAGGCTTAGCATAGATTGCTTTTACATTATTGAGGTATGTTCCTGTTATCCCTAGTTTTTCCAGAGTTTTGAACATAAAGGGATGCTGTACATTGTCGAATGCTTTTTCTGTATCTATCGAGATGATCAAATGGTTCTTATTTTTAAGTCTATTGATGTGATGAATAACATTTATTGATTTCTGTATATTGAACCAGCCTTGCATCCCAGGGATGAATTCTACTTGATCATGGTGCACAATTTTTTTAATATGTTTTTGTATCCGATTCGCCACAATTTTATTGAGGATTTTTGCATTTTTCCTGAAATAGCTTGAAAAGTATTGGTATTAGTTCCTCTTTAAAGGTTTTGTAAAACTCTGCTGTATACCCATCCGGTCCTGGGCTTTTCTTAGTTGGTAGTCTTTTGATGGTTTATTCTATTTCCTCAATTGTTATGGGTCTGTTTAGGTTGCCTATATCCTCCTGACTCAATCTGGGCAGATTATATGACTTGAGAAATTTATCGATGCCTTCACTATCTTCTATTTTATTGAAGAATAAGAATTCAAAATAATTTCGGATTATCTTCTGTATTTCTGAACTATCTGTTGTGATACTGAATTCTCCCTATTCTTTTCTTTGTTAGCTTGGCTAAGGGTCGGTCGATTTTATTTATTTTTTCAAAGAACCATCTTTTAGTTTTGTCAATTTTTTCAATTGTTTCTTTGTTTCGATTTCATTAATTTCAGCTCTGATTTTAATTATTTCTTGGCTTCTACTTCTTTTGCTGTTGTTTTGCTCTTCTTTTTCTTGGATTCTGTGATGAAGTATGAGATCATTTATTTGTCTTTTTTTTTTCCTTTTTTTAAGGAATGAAATCCAAGCAATGAATTTTGTTCTTAGAACTGCTTTCAATGTGTCCCATAGAATCTGATATGTAATGTCTGTGTTTTCATTTATCTCTAAGAATTTTTTAATTTCCTCCTTGATGTCTTCTATAACCCATTGATCATTCAGTAACCTATTTTTCATTCTCCATGTGATACATGATTTTTCCTTCTTTCTTTCATTGTTGATTTTCAGTTTCATTTCCTAATGATCAGATAAGATGCCTGGTATTATATCTACTCCTTTATATTGTCTAAGGGTTGCTCTGTGACATAATATATGATTTATTTTTTGAGTAGTATCCATGTGCTGCTGAGAAAAAAGTGTAACTGCTTGATGTTGGGTGGTATATTCTATATATATATCATAAGTCTGGGTTATTAATTGTGTTATTGAGTTCTATAGTTTCATTATTCAACTTTTGTTTGGAAGATCAGTCCAGTAGTGAGAGAGGTGTGTTTGAGTCTCCCATGAGTATTGTATATTGGTTTATTAGAATCTTGAACTTGAGAAGAATTTGTTTGATGAACATAGCTGCACCAATGTTTGGGGCATATATATTTATGATTGTTATGTCTTGTTGGTGTATGGTTTCCTTGAGCAGTATGTAGTGTCCCTCTTTATCCCTTTTGATTAACTTTGGCTTGAAATCTATTTTATTTGATATGAGTATGGACACTTCTGCTTGTTTCCGAAGTCCATATGAGTGATATGATTTTTCCCAACTTTTCACCTTCAGTCTATGTATATCTTTTCCTAACAAATGTGTCTCCAGTAGGCAGCATATTGTTGGGTCTTGTTTTATGATCCATTCTACTAGCCTGTGTCTCTTAATTGGTGAGTTTAAGCCATTAACATTTAGGGTTATTATTGAGATATGGGTTGTTCTTCCAGCCATATTTGTATATTTATGTTACTAAACATGGTTTGTTTTCCTCCTTGATTATTTTCCCCCCTTTACTCCTCTAACTCCCACTGTTGGTTTTCATTGTTATTTTCCATTTCCCCTTCCTGTGATGTTTTGCCAGGGATGTTTTTAAGAAATCGTTTTCTAGCTGCAAATTCTTTTAACTTTTGTTTATCGTGGAAAGGTTTAATTTCATCTTCTATCCTGAAGCTTAATTTCGCTGGATACACAATTCTTGGATGGAACCCATTTTCTTTCAGTGTTTGAAAAATGTTATTGCAGGATCTTCTAGCTTTCAGAATCTGTGTTGAAAGATCAGCTGTTATCCTGATTGGTTTACCACTAAATGTAATCTGCTTCCTTTATCTTGTAGCTTTTAAAATTCTCTCCTTTTTCTGTATGTTGGGCATCTTCATTATAATATGTCTAGGTGTGGATCTCTTATGATTTTGCACATTTGGCATCCTGTAAGCTTCTAGGATTTGCGATTCTGTCTCATTCTACAAGTCTGGGAAGTTTTCTCCTTTATTTCATTGAATATATTGCTCATTCCTTTTGTTTGGACCTCTATACCTTCCTGTATCCCAATGACTCTTAAGTTTGGTCTTTTTATGTTATCCCATATTTCTTGGATGTTCTGCTCATGGTTTCTTAAAAGTCTGGCTGAGCTGTCTGTGTTCTTTTCAAGTTGAAATAATTTGTCTTCATTGTCTGATGTTCTATCTTCTAAGTGTTCTACTCTGCTGGTAGTATTCTCAATTGAGTTTTTAAGTTGGTTTATTGATTCCTGCATTCCTAGGATTTCTGTTTGTTTGATTTTATAATCTTTATCTCCCTGTATAGTTGATCTTATGCTTCTTGGATTTTTTTTATGTAATTCATTATCAAGGTGATCTTTCATTGTCTGATTTTGCTCTCTAATGTCTTCCTTGAGACTCCAGATCATCTGAAGCATGTATATCCTGAGTTCTTTATCTGACATTCCATCTGCTGCAGATATTACCTCTTCTAACGTTGACTTTACCTGCATTGCTTATGGTCCTTTCTTTCCTTGTCTTTTCATACTGTTCATATTTCTTTCTGCTTGGTGAAACTGTTGTGTTATTGAATTTTTCCCCTATATATTTATATTGCTCTTGTATAGTTTCAAAGTCTCCCTCGCAGGCACGGGTGGTGGCTCTGCCCCTGCTGCAATTGGGACAATGTGCCTACCACACCAGCAGGCTGCTGGGCCTGTTCTGTAAGTCGGTAGCTGGTCCGCCTACCTTGAAGGTGCGAGCAGCAGCTCTGCCCCTCTGCAGGCACTGGGCCTGTTCTGCCAGTGGGTCGCAAGTCGGGCTACTTTGCAGGCGTGGGCGGCAGCTTTGACCATCCGCGGGCCACTGGGTCTGTTTTGTCTGTCCCTTGCAGGTCTGTCTACCTTGCAGGCGCCTGTGGCTGCTCCACCCCTCCCCCAACCATGACGATGTGTCTACCATGCTGGCGGGCCATAGGCCTGGTCTGTCGGTGGTTGCAGGTCCACCTACCTTGCAGGCGCAGAGGGCGTCTCTGCCCCTCCGCAGATTGCTGGGCCTGTCCTGCTGTGGGTCACAGGTCTGCCTACCTTGCAGTCCCGGCGGCATTGACCCTCCCCCAACCAGGGCGATGTGTTTTCCACGGTGGCGGGCCACTGGTCCTGTTCAGCCGGTGGGTCGCAGGTCCGCCTACCTTGAAGGAGCGATTGGCAGATCTGCCCCTCCCTCTCTCAATGTGTTTTTAAAGTTGACAAATATGTGAATTCCTGTCTCCCTTTCTCTGTAGCATATTCAGCACATGTATTTTTATATGCACATATAGAATCCTACCTGGTATCACACGTACATTTTTGTGAGGTTGCTGACTTGGCAGATACAAATTATGAGAAGAGATCACTCCTCGTAAACGATGTTGTAACTGAAAATTTAAGCTATGGGTGAGCTTCCTAGTTAAACAATATTACACATAAATCCACGCTCAGTAAAATGAAGATTTTTGGATCTGTGGATGATATATATTTCATGAAGAATTTCAATTGGCATATATATTGCTACTTTTTAATGTCTGTTTTGTGTGTTTGTGTGTGTGTGTGTATACACACTCTTGTGTATATATATATATATATATATATATATATATATATATTTATATAAATATATATATATGCACACTCTCCATATATTTCAAAATATGAAATAGATGTGTCTTATGTACAGTCCCAAAATTCATTCATGTTCATGTATGTGGAATTATAATCAAATTTTCACAAGATTATTCTCAGAAATATTCATCCACCTGAAATACATATTTGTTTCTTAGGACAGAAAACTAAATTCAGTTAATGGTGCATTCAAATCCTAATATTTCTACATTAACTGACTCAGTTTAACATCAATGCAAGAAGATTCCTATGGGACATGATGTTTATTTTGACGTTCATTTTTACTCAACACTGGTACATTACTATTCCTTCAGTTAATGCACATCAGAGGATATGTATTTCATCTACAATTTCACAAATTTATACGCATTTGTTTCACTTTCAGTCACTTCCTGCTTCAGAACACATGTATTTCTCCAGGTTTCTTGACTGGTCTTTTTATGAGACTTTTTTCCAAAAAAAATATTTTCAATTTCCATAATCAATTTTAAGCAAAACTCACACACTCTTCATGATAAACCATAATCCTCATATTACCATTAGATGTAAAACGGGTTGGAATGAATGGTTGTATATCAATATAAGATTTCCTGTATATTTTCACATTTCAATTCAATCCATTATTTGAAGTTGGAACCAGTTATATTATTTATTCACAGTATGGTCTATACATGCATATTCTCCATATTCAAAGACAAAGAGTACACCTGTTTGTACCCCGAATACTAATTTATACATCTTCAAAATATTGCTCCCAGAAATGGTGGAAGAAATACTCAGGTCACCTTATCTACATATACATTGTATCACAGTAATATTCTGGACACAAAAAGCAAAAGTCACACTTATGATTGTACCAAAGCCTAAATGGAAACTGAACATGGATTCCTAAAAACATCCAGGTCCAGTTTGCCTAATAGTCTCAAATATCAATCCTATTGGTGACTACGTATTTGTTTCTTCCTAAAATTATATATTCAACCTAAATGCAGTTAATAATGTCTGATCCTATCACTCACTCTATACTTTGCCTGATTTCTTAATGTCTCTATTGATGTCTGTTTTCCTAAATATTTTCCCCAGTTCACCATGTGAGTGACTCTTCACATGTGATGATATTTACTTTCACTCTCTAAGCGAAACCCTATTGATAAAGAATTTTTGGTCCAAATCCTGTACTCACTCTTCTTCTGAAAGCTACTGACTATCTTCCTAATCTTACTGAGTTTCCCTGTTTGAGTGGAAGTTCTCTTTTCCATTCAATCATCCAAGGTACAAGGTCCTATGCCATTGATTATCGATTTATCTGAGACATATATGCGGAACATCATTCAAAGCTAAGTATCACAATCAACAGCTCAATGCCCTTCTGAGCTTCAAATCTTACCTAGATTTCTGTTTTCATACTTACATTTTATGTCTATGTTTTAATAAATATCACAGGTTCCCAATACCATTATTCATCCAGCAGAATGATTCCTAACCCAAATCAAACATGTTATTAAACCCTAAACATACACTGTTCCCACAATCTCACTTAACAAAAGACCAGGGACAGTGTTGGTCTTACAATACAGGAATGTAGGGGATATTCCATATGCTGAAAAACTCAAAGGTCCATGCAGATGTGATCCCTGGAGAAGATATAGGCAGCTATGAAGGACCTTAAAGAGCAAAAATCATCTTCCATTGCAAACAACCTGGTCAGGATGAAGGGTTGTATCTTAATGAGCCTCTCTGTTCTCAATGTAGAGAAAATGGACCAAACCAGGCCTGTGTGGAGAGCTGTTCCTGGGTGCCTATGGTTGTTTCACCATTCTAACTTGTGAAAGTGTCACAGGAAGTAGGGGCAGCCTCTATCTCATGGGACCCTTGGAAGCAACTGTTAGGACAAAGTGATTGCCAAGGCAGTGTCCTCATTCACTACCTGAAGTAAGTGATCTCACCTCTCTTCCTTGGTGATGGAACTCTCTGAACTTCTGTGCAGAAGCCAGGCAACCAGAGCCAGTCCCAGTCCCAGTCCCATTGAGATCACTTGTTTGGATTTACCAAGGACAGAATCAGTGTTTCCTGGAACCTACTGATGTGAGGATGGCCAAATGCCAGGAGAGCTTTGTAGAGGGTCCTTTCCTGAGAAAAAGGTACTTTCCCATTTCTGGCTCCTGACAACATCACAGATTTGGCCAAGGAGACCATATCTGAGACAGGACAGGCCATTTGGGGGTACATAGTATGGCCTACCAGTCAGACAACACTCAGGATAGTCACAGAATTACTTGGGGGAAGGAGGTGTCTTTGTGGGTGTGGGAGTGAGTTTGTGGTTTTTTCTCATGTTCTGAGAATAAGTAGGAAAGGCAGTTTGTTGGATTTGGAGTGGACTGTGTCTAGTAATTCCTTTGACAATGTGAGTGTTTCTATGTCTGTGTAACTCTCTGTGTCCGTGGTTGTATTCATTAGAAAAGAGAATTCATCTATGGATGTGTCCTGTCTAGTAGAAAGAATTCCAGCATTTATCCTGCCTAATTTATGAATGGACTGTGACTTGCCTTATCAATGGGCAACACGTACTATCTTCCTAAGTTCTTGTTTTCTTTCTGAATCTGGCCACTCTCCAGAGTAGGCTCATGGTTTTTTGTCGAAGTTATGTACCACCTCCAACCTCTGTGACATGGCCATGTATTCTATAGCTGAAATAAAAGGGAGCATCTCAGAAAACTCAGATATCAGTGTGACAAGGAAAGTCTCAGTTTAGAAAACCAGCTTTGGGCCTTTTGCTTCCCTATTCCTCTGTTGCCCTGAATGTCAGGAAGGTCTTTGCCTCAGGCCACCCCTTTGTGAATCCTGAAGAAAACAGTTTTCAAATGGAAATGAATGGGCATCACCTGTGGCTGTTTGCTAAAATGCTTTGAGAGATATGTGTGTGAATCAGCCTCTTGGCCGTGTGTGAGGCTGTGTCTTAGATATTCAGCGCCTAATGGATCTTAAGAAAGATCCCATGTGTTCATCCAAAACCAAAATGTCTAAAAAATCAGTCATTGTAGATGAAGTTTATTGCCTTTCTCTGTTAGGTTCCTGACCTCCAACAAGTGAATTTGGGGATCCTTTGAATTAATCGAGTTCTTCAAAGCCCTGCAGAGGCTAGCCCATATGTGCTTGGGTTTTCTAATGAACCCAAATCACATAAAGAATCTATACATGACAGTCAGTAGGCCTCAAATTGGAGAAGCAGAGCAGTATTAGTGGCAGGCCTATTAAATCACTCCTTGTTTACAGGAAGGGTGTCCAGGTCACACTGACTTTAGGCAAATGAGGGCAAGTTAGATTATTTCAGACTCTGTCTTGTGCTTTACCCCTCATGGAAACCTCTAGCCAGAGGTAATGATGAGTGTCTATATGGAAGAAGATGAGGGCAATGTGGGAGTGTTTTGGATTTAATTGTGGTCATTTATTTGGCTGTTGGAAGATAAGACTGGGTCCACCTGGGCTTTAACTCGGGTTTGATTCACCTTAGAGACTGAGTTCTGGAACTGACCTCAGAGAAGTATTGACATGAATTGTGTTGGGATTTTAGGAGGCCACGCATTAGACTTGCCCTTGGAAACTGAGATCTAAGCCCAGGGTGGCTTTCCACAAAGCACTGAGAATGTCAGCCAGGATATACACGGATTTTATTCTGAAAGACTTGGCAGGCATATTTGAGAGTCAAAACACCCATGGACCTCACATTGTAGACCTCAATGGGCCTGGCCTCATGTGACCTTTAGGCCACTCTTTGGGAAGCATTGCCTGTGAGAGTTCTCCAGATCTTTCATTGAAATGAGCTTCCACAACATTTAATGGTTCATGAATGAATTGAAACCCACTGTGGCTCCAAATTCCTCTTTGAAAAATGGCTAGATAAATACCATGGAATTTTTTAAATTCCCATGACCAGGTGGCACTGGAGAACAGTTAGATCTCCTGATGCTCATCATGAGTGTACCAGACTGGGCCTTGATTTACTGGGTTTCATGAAAATGGCATAGAACAGAGATGCCAGTAAGTTGGAACCTTCTGAGTAGTGCGCCTTGAGCAGTTGTGGGCAGGTGTGTGACAAAACATCTGTGGTGGGGCCATGTGGATCTGCCATTGGCTTCCAAATAGCATGTGATTGACTTGCAGCAGCCAGCAGACCCATTTATGTAAAGGCACCTTGTTATATAGAGAGGTTTCAGGTCAATGTTCAGAATTAGGTTGCAATGGAAAAGGGGGCAATGTAGCAAGCAATGAGTGATAGAAGCCTGGATGGTGCATTCTCCTGCAGACTCTAACCGACCACAAGTGACAGAACTCCCTGCAGCACTGTGTCCCAGTTGAACTCCTTGTATTTTGTAAAGCAAATATCAAACTCACTGTGCACCAGCAAGAAACACCACGAAAAGTGGAGGATGACGAAATGTCTTCACAGCGACACGGGGAGACACTAAGCCCCCAGTGGCCACAGTTTACCTACAAAGAGAGAATTCAGCACTGCTGCCCCATGTTCATTGGAAAATAAGAAAACATGTTGTCCAGGTCACATAGATGTAGACGCATCTTTGATGGTCTCACTAGAAAGAAAGCTAAAACTTCTGACAACAACTTATATTTCAAGTGCCCAATCTCACATGCAGTTTCTCAAACAGTCTTTAGGCCAGAAGAGCTCCATGTTGGTGTTGTGTTTACCATGTCCCTTGCTTTTGGAAACTCCTCTACCATCTCGAAGTTTGTGAACTCCTGAGCATTTTCCATTCCAGACATGTATTCACAAATTTTCTAACTCTTCTCCTCTAATTGTGTCTTACTTGGAGCGAAGGTAATGTCAAGGCATTGTTCTGGATCAGAGTGGGAAGTTTTGGGTTGCACATATTTGCACACACATTTGATACAATTTCCAATTTTCCATTCAAAATACAGAATCCCTGACACTATCCCATACCCTACTTGACTCTGGCTACTAATCCTAATATGATGGAGAAAAATAACACAAACAGAATATAAATACAAGCAGTTCAAAGGAGGCATGATGTATATTTGGACTTGCCTTTTGCATGATAAAGTTTATGTGTTATAAATCTAGTCAATTTTTAATTAAATAGTTCTCCATGTGTTTTTAAAGTTCAAAATATGTGTATTACTGTCTCCCTTTCTCTGTAGCCTATTCAACATATGTATTTTTATATGCACATACCGAAAGCTACCTGGTATCACACCTACATTTTTGTGAGGTGGCTTCCTCAGCAAATACAAATTGTGAGAAGAGATCACTCCTCCTAAACGCTTTGGAACTGAATATTCAACCTATGGGTGAGCTTCCTAGTTGAACAAAATTATACATAAATCCATATTCTGTAAAATATATATTTTTGCATTTGTGGATGATATATATTTCATGATGAATTTCGATTGGCATATATTACTACATTTTAAAGTCTGTGTTGTGTTTTGTGTGTGTGTGTGTGTGTGTGTGTGTGTGTGTGTATATATATATATATATATATATATATATATATATATATATATAGTCTCCATATTTTTCAAAATATGAAATATTTGTGTCTTATTTAGAGTCCCAAAATTCATTCATGTTCATGTATGTGGATTTATAATAAAATTTTCACAAGATTATTCTCAGAAATATTCATCCACCTGAAGTACATATTTGTTTCCTAGTATTGAAAACTAACCACAGTGATTGGTGCCTTCAAATCCTAATATTTCTACAGTAACTGAACCAGTTTAACATCAATGCATGTAGAATTCTATTGGACGTGATGTGTATTTTGACGTTCGTTTTTATTCCACACTGGTACATTACTCTTTCTTAAGTTTATGGACATAATAGGACATATATTTCATCAACAATTTCGCAAATTTATAGGCATTTGTTTCACTTTCAATCGCTTCCTGCTTCAGAACACATGTATTCCTCCAGGTTTCTTGACTGGTCTTTTCATGAGAATTCTTTCCAAACAAATTATTTTCGATTTTCATAATCAATTTGAAGCAAAGTCACACACTTTTCATGATAAACCAAAATCCTCATATTTCCATTAGATGTATAATGGGTTGGAATGAATGATTGTATATTAATATAAGATTTCTTATTTGTTTTCAAATTTATTTCAATCTATTATTTCAAGTTGAAACCAGTTTTATTATTTATTCATAGTATGGTCTATTCATGCATTTCCTCTGTATTCATAGACACAGGGTGTACCTTTTTGTAGCCCCAATACAAATTTATACATCTTCAAAATATTGCTTCCAGAAATGGTGGAAGAAATACTCATGTCACGTGATCTACATATACATTTCATCACAGTAATATTCTAGACACAAAATTCAAAGGTCACACTTATGATTCTACCAAATCCTAAATAGAAAGTGAACATGGATTACTAAAAACATCCATGTCCAGGGTGCCTTATGCTCTCAAATGTCAATCCGATTGGTGACTACATATTTGTTTCTTCCTAAGATTATATGTTCAACCTCAACCCTGTTGAAAATATCTAATCCTATCACTCACTTTATACTTTGCCTGATTTCCTAATGTCTCTATTGATATCTGCATTCCTACATATTTTCCCCACTTCATCATTGTTAGAGACCCTTCACATGTGCTGTTATTGAAATTCACTCTCTAACCGAAACCCTATTGCTAAATAACTTTTGGTCCAAATCCTATACTCATTGTTCTTCCGATAGTTACCGACTATCTTCCTGATCCTACTGACTATCTCTGTTTGAGGGGATGTTCTCTTCTACATTCAATCATCCAAGGTACAAGTTCCTATGCCATTGTATATCAATTTATCTGAGATACCTGTGCAGAACGTAATTCAAGCTAAGTAATCCAATCAAGGACCCAATGACTTTCTGGACTTCAAATCTTACCTGGATTTCTGTTTTCATACTTATATTTCACCTATATATTCTTGTAAGTATTGCAGTTACCCAATACCATTATACATCCCGTAGAATGATTCCTAACCCAAATCGAACTGGTTATTAAGCATAACCATACACTGTTCCCTCAATATAACATTACAGAAGAGCTGGAACAGAGTTGGTCTTACAATGCAGGGATGGAGGGGATCTTCCACCTACTTAGAACCTCAATGGCCCATGCAGAAATTATCCCTGGAAAACATGTAGGCAGGTATGAAGGACCTGAGATAGCAAAGGTCATCTTCCATGGCAAACAGCCTGGTCAGGATGAAGGGTTGTGTCTGAATCAGCCTCTCTCTTCTTAATGTAGAGAAGATGGACCAAACCAAGCCTGTGTGGAGAGCTGTTCCTGGGTGACTATGGTTGATATACCATTCTAACTTGTAAAAATGTCACAGGAATTGGGGCAGCATCCATCTCATGGGACCCTTGGAAGCAACTGTTAGGGCAAAGTAGTTGCCAAGGCAGTGACCTCATTCAGTTCCTGAAAAAAGTGACCTCACCTCACTTCCTTTGTAGTGGAACTCTCTTAACTTGGGAACCAGGAAGCTAGGCCCCCAGAGCCAGTGCCAGTCCCAGTTGGCACACTTGATTGGATTTACCAAGGACAGAGTCAGTCTTTATTTGTACCAACTGATGTGAGGATGGCCAAATGCCAGGAAAGCTATGAAGACAGGTGTTTCCTGAGAAAGCAGGCAGTTGTTCTGGCAAAGACACCAAATCTGAGAAAGTACAGGCCATTTCGGGGGAACATGGTATGGCCCACCAGTCAGAGGAAACTCCGGATAATCAAAGACCTACTTCTGGGAAGGAGGTGCTTTGTGGGTGTGGGTGTGAGTTTGTGGTTTTGTCTCATGTTCTGAGAATAGGTAGGGATGGTGGATTGTTTGTTTTTGAGTGGATTGTTTCTAGAAAGTCGTTTGACATGGCGAGGGTTTCTAAAAGTGTATCCCACTGTGTCCGTGGTTGTTGACATTTGAAAAGAGAATGCATCAATGGAAGTGCCCTGTCTAGTAGAAAGCTACCCAGCATTCATCCTGCGCAATTGATGAATGGACTGCAGCTTGCCTTATGAATGGACAACACCTACTATCTTCCTAAGCTCCAGTTTTCTTCCTGAATTCTGGCAACTCTCCGGAATAGTCTCATGGTTTGGTGTCCAAGATATGTACCGCCTCCAAGCTTTGTTACATGGCCATGTACTGGATAGCTGAAGGCAATGGGAGCATCTCAGAAAACTCAGATATCAGTGTGACCAGTAAAGTCTCAGTGGAGAAACCCTGCTTTGGGCCTTTTGCTAACCTATTGTTCTGTTGCCCTGAATGTCAGGAATTTCTTTGCCTCAGGCAACCCCTTTGTAAAGCCTGAAGAAAACAGTTTTCAAATGAAAATGAATGGGCATCACCTGTGGCTGTTTGCTTAATTGCTTCAAAAGGGATGTGTCTGAATCAGCCCCTTGGCCCTATGTGAGGCTGGGGCTTAGATTCTCGGCACCTGATGGATATACAGAAAGATCCCATCTCTGAATCCAAAACCAAAATGGCCATAAGAGCAGTCAATGTGGATGAAGTCTCTTGCCTTCCTCTGTAAGTCCTGACCTCTATCAAGTGAGAATAGATATCATTTGGGTCAAATGAGTTTTTCAAAGCCCTGAAGAGGCTAATGCATAGGTGCTTGGATTTTCTCATGACTCCAATTTACACAAAGAGTTTATACTCAACAATCAGTAACAGTCAAAATGGAGAAGCAGAGCAGTATTAAGGGCAGGCCTATTTGATCACTCCTGGTTCACAGGAAGGGTGTCCAGGCCACCCTGACTTTAGGCAATTGAGGGGTAAGTGAGCTTATTTTGGACACTGTCTTGGCCTGCATCCCTCATGGAAACCTGCAGCAAGAGGTTATGATGAGTGTCTCTATGGCAGAAGATGAGGGTCATGTGGGAGTGTTTTGGTTTCAATTGCGGTCATTTGTGTGGCAGTGGAATAGGCCACTAATGAGATTCGCCCTTCTAAACTGGGATCTAGCTCACTCCTTGGGAAAAATTGCCTGTGAGAGTTCTCCAGATCTTTTATTGAAATGAGCTTCCTCACCATTTAATGGTTCCTGAATGAATTGAAACCCACAGTGCTTCCAACTTCATCCTTGAAAAGTGGCTACATAAATACCATGAAATTTTTGCCATTCCAATGACCAGGTGGCACTGGAGAACCTTTGATGTCCTTTTGCTCATCATGAGTGTACCAGATAGTGCCTTGATTGTCTGGGTTTCATGAAAATGGTGTAGAACAGAAATGCCAGTAACTTGTAGCCTACTGAATAGTGGTGTGTGTGCAGGTGGTGTGCAGGTGTGTGATAAAACACCTCTTGTGGGGCCATGTGGATCTTCCATTACTTCCAAAGGGCTTGAGACTGACATGGTGCATCCAGCAGAACCTTATATGTCTGAAACCTCTCCATGTAAAGGCATCTTTTTATATGGAGATTTTCAGGGCAATGTTCAGAATCAGGTTGCTATGATCAAGGGGGCAATCTATGTGGGATAGAATCCTGGTTGGTGAATTCTCCTGCAGACCCTGACCCACCATACATGACAGAACTCCCTCCAGCACTGGGTCTCAGTTGAACTCATTTTATTTAGTGAAACAAATACCAAACTCCCAGTGCAGCGGCAAGAAACACCATGAAAAGTGGAGGATGACCAAATGGCTTCACAGTCCACACGGGGAGACACTTAGCCTTCAGTGGCCACAGTTTACCTACAAAGAGTGAATTCAGCACTGCCGCCTCATGTCTTTTGGAAAATAAGAAACCATGTTCTCCAGGTTACATAGATGCAGACACAGCTTTGATGCTTTCACTAGAAATGAAGCTAAAGCTCCTGACAAAAACATATATTTCAAGGATCTTCTAGCTTTCAGAGTCTGTGTTGAAATATCAGCTGTTATCCTGATTGCTTTACCACTAAATGTAATCTGCTTCCTTTCACTTGTAGCTTTTAAAATTCTCTCTTTATTCTGTACGTTGGGTATCTTCATTATAATGCGTCTAGGTGTGGATCTCTTATGATTTTGCACATTCGGCGTCCTGTTGGCTTCTAGGACTTGGGAGTCTGTCTCATTCTTCAAGTCTGGGAAGTTTTCTCGTATTATTTCATTAAATACATTGCTCATTCTTTTGGTTTGGACCTCTATACCTTCCTGTATCCCAATGACTCTTAAGTTTGGTCTCTTTATGTTATCCCATATTTCTCGGATGTTCTGTTCATGGTTTCTTAACAGTCTTGCTGAGCTGTCTATGTTCTTTTCAAGTTGAAATACTTTGTCTTCATTGTCTGATGTTCTATCTTCTAAGTGTTCTACTCTGATGGTAGTGTTCTCAATTGAGTTTTTAAGTTGTTTTATTGCTTCCCGCAATTCTAGGATTTCTGTTTGTCATTTTTTACAACTTCTATCTCCCTGTATAATTGATCTTTTGCTTCTTGGATTTGTTTGTGTAATTCATTGTCGAAGTGATCTTTCATTGTCTGATTTTGCTGTCTAATGTCTTCCTTGAGACTCCAGATTATCTGAAGCATGTATATCCTGAGTTTTTTATCTGACATTCCATCTGCTGCAGCTATTACCTATTCTAAAGTTGTGTTGACCTGCATTGCTTGTGGTCCTTTTTTCTTTGTCTTTTCATACGGCTCGCGTTTCTTTCTGCTTGGTGAAACTGTTGTGATTTTGAAATTTTCCCCCTATATAATTATATTGCTCTTGTATATTTGAAAATTCTTCCTTGCAGGGGCGGGGGGTGGCTGTTGTGCTCTTCCAATTGGGGTGATCTATCTACCATGCTGATGGGACGCTGGGCCTGTTCTCCTGATCGGTCGCAGGTCTGCCTACCCTGCAGGTGCGGGAAGTGGCTCTGCTAAGCCCCTCCTCTAATTGGTGTGACGTGTGTACCACACCCATGGACCCCTGGGGTGTTCTGCCAGTCGGTCTCAGGTCTGCCTACCTTAGAGGCGCGGGCGGCGGCTCTGCTCTGCCCCTACTCCAATTGGGGTGACGTGACTACCACGCCGGCGGGTGGGTGGGCCTGTTCTGCCGTCAGTCGCAGGTCTGCCTACCTTACGGGCATGGGCGATGGATCTGCTCTGCCCCTACTCCAAATGGGGTGAAGTGTCTGCCGCGCTGGCAGGCCGCTGGGCCTCTTCTGCTGGTCGGGTGCAGATTTGTCTACCTTGAGGGCGCGGGTGGTGGCTCTGCTCTGCCGCTACTCCAATTGGGGTGTCGTGACTACGAAGCCGCAGGTTGCTGGGCCTGTTCCGGGCACCATGGGCAAAGACTCTGCTCTGCCCCTACTCCTATTGGGGTTATGTGACTACCATGCCGGTGGGCCACTTGGATTGTACTAGGTGCTGGAGAAGGCTCTGCTCTGCAATTACTCCAATTGAGGTGACGTGGCTACCATGCCTGCTGGTCGCTAGGCCTGTTCTGGGCACCTGTGGCGGCTCTGCTCTGCCTCTATTCCAATTGGGGTGAAGTGAGTATCATGCAGGTGTGTCGCTGGGCCTGTTCCAGGCATGGGCAGCGGCTCTGCTCTGCCCCTCTGGCTTGATGACAAAGTGAGAGAGACTCGGGTGTTTCTGACTCACTTTCTTTACCAGGAGACCAACTGTTTCTGTCACCGCTGGTATTAATGAAGTTATCTCCTCCGCTGCTTTCTGATGACATCAGATCTCTGCCATGTTAGTATCCCATGCAAAAGGCAGCATTTCGTTCCCTTTGCTGGGTGACCAAAGCAATGGGTGAGTCCTGACTTGCCCTCACAAGCCTCGTCTCAATCCTGTTGCCACTGCCTGTGAAGGCTCGGTTGATATTTACCTCCACATTATTCAGCAAGACCCGGACCAGGAAGCAGTTTCCACGGGTTCTTGAGCCCTGGGCCAGATCATTTCAGGGAGGCCAAATTTGGCCGCTCTGGGCTCAGTGTATGTTCTAATAGGAGCAGGCTCCAAGACGCAGTTTCTGCGGGTTCTTTAGCACTGAGCCTGAGTAATTTGTCTGCGAAGCTAAGGTGAATGGAATCCTGAAATTACCTGTTCTATAGCTGAATGAGCTGCGATCAGTCGAAAACAGGGATGGTGACGTCAGCTCTTCAAGATGGTGGACGCTGGCTTCCTCTGTGGTCTGACCGGTATGGAGAACAGAATTGGACCACATCCATCCCCGTCTCAATCCCAGAATTCAGCACTGAGCACAGTAATTGCATAGCGGGCAGGAGCCCATAGAATCCGCACCACTGTATATTTGCAATGCTATCTCGTCTTTTCCCATTGCGCGCCACACACTCTAGCTGCAGGGCAATTTGCTGAATAAGCAGCATGACCCTCCGTGCGGAAAAATCACTCGCGTTTGAGCCCCCGTAGCTGATCCTCGTGAGATGGATATATGTCCACTAGGTTTTGGAGCACCCCAAATTTGCTGGAAATTCCTAACAAGATAGGTTTTAGCCATTCTAACTCGTCATTTTCCCGCACAGTGACGCGGTACATGGGGGTAATGCACTCCATTCGCCGCCATCATGTGATCCCCCAAAGTTAGTTTTCAGTACAAGGAAAAAAATATGTATTTCAGGTGGAGGAATGTTTCTGAGAATAATCTTGTGAAAAGTTGATTATAAATCCACATACATGAATATGAATGAATTTAGGGAGGGTATAAAAAGAAAAATATACTAAATATTTTGAAAAATCTGGAGAGTGAATATATATATATATATATATATATATATATATATATATATATATACACACAGACACACACACACACAGACATTAAAAAGTAGCATTATGTATGTGAATTGAAATTCACCATGAAATATATATCATCCACAGATCCAAAAATATTCATTTTAATGTACATGGATTCATGTTGTTTAACTAAAAAGCTCACCCATATGTTGAATTTTCAGTTCCAACAGCGTTAAGTAGGAGTGATCTCTTCTCACAATTTGTATCTGCCAAGCCAGCCACCTCACCAAATGTACGACTGATACCAGCTAGAATTCTGTATGTGCTTATAAAAATACATGTGATGAATAGGCTACAGAGAAAGGGAGACAGTTATTCACATATTTGTTAACTTTGAAAACACATGGAGAACTATTTCAATTAAAATTCGCTAGATTTATAACACCTACAATTTATCATACGAAAGGCAAGTCCAATTATACACCATGCCTCCTGTGAACCTCTTGTATTTGTATTCTCTTTGGGTTATTATTCTCCATCAAATTAGGATAAGAAGTCAAAGTCTAGTAGGGTATGTGTTAGTGTCAGGGATTCAGTATTTCGAATGGAAAATTGGAAAATGTATCCAATGTGTATGCAAATATGTGCTACACAAAAATCTTCCCACTCTCATTCAGAATAATGCCTTGACATTACCTTCGCCCTACATAAGACACAATTAGAGGAGAACATTTAGAAAATCTGTGAATACATATGTGGAATGGAAAATGCTCAGAAGTTCACAAATTTGGAATTGGTAGAGGAGTTTCCAAAAGTAAGGACAGGGTAATCACTCCAAAAACATGAAGTTCTGCCAGCCTAACATCTGAAGAAACTGCCTGTGAGGTTGGGCAATGAATTATATGCTGTTGTCAGAAGCATTAGCTTCATATGTAGTGAGACCATCAAATCTGGTTCTGCATCTATGTGACCTGGATGACATGGTTTCTTATTTTCCAATAAACATGAGGCAGCAGTGTTGAATTTTCTATTTGTAGGTATTCTGTGGCCATAGGATTCTAGGTGTCTCCCCGTGTGGACTGTAAATTCATTTGGTCATCCTCCACTTTCGTGGTGTTTCTTGCTGCTGCACTGGGAGTTTTGTATTTGCTTCATTAAATACAAGGGTTCACCTGGGACACAGTGCTGAAGTGAGTTCTGTCAAGTGTGGTGTGTCGAGTTCTGCAGGAGAATGCACCAACCAGGCTTCTATCCCACATAACTTGCCCTATTGACCATAGCATCCTGATTCTGAACATTGCCCTGAAACCTCTCCATATAACAATATGCTTTTACATATAAGGTTCTACTGACTGCAAAATGTCAGTCACAATCCATTTGGAAGCCAATGGCAGATCCATATGCCCCCACCACAGATGTTTTATCACACACCTGCCAACCACTGCTCTAGAACAACTAATCAGCAAGATCCAACTTACTGGAATCTCTGTTCTACACCATTTTCATAAAACCCAGTCAATCAAGGCACTGTCCTGTATACTCATGATCAGCAAGAGGACATCCAAATGTTCTCCAGTGCTACCCAGTCATGGGAATTTCAAAAATTTCATGATATTGATATAGCCAATTTTCAAGGATGAAGTTGGAGGCACTGTGGATTTCAATTCACTCAGAAACCATTAAATGAAAACTCTGGAGAATTCTTACAGGCAAGGCTTCCAAAAGTGGCCAAAAGTCAGATTAAGCCAGGCCCATTGAGGTCTACAATGTATGGTCCATGTGTGTTTTGACTCTCAAATATGGCTGCCAAGTCTTTAAGAATAATATCATGTGTTATCCTGGCTGAGATTCCCTGTGCTCTGTGGAAAGTCAACTAGGGCCTAGATGTCACTTTCCAAGGGCAACTCTCATGCATGGCCATCTAAAATTCCAACACAATTCCTGGCAGTAATTCTCTGAGATCAGTAAAAGAACTCAGTCTCTAAGGGGAATCACACCAGAGTGCAAGCCTAGGTGGACCCAGTGATCTCTTCCAACCGCCAGACAAATGTCCACAATTAAAACCAAAACACTCTCACATGGCCCTCATCTTCTTCCATATAGACACTCATTATATCCTCTGGCTGGAGGTTTCCATAAGGGACGCAGCCCACGACAGTGTCCAAAATAAGCTCCTTGCACCGCATTTGCCTAAAGTAAGGGTGGCCTGGACTCTCTTCCTGTGAACCAGGAGTGATCAAATAGGCCTGCCTTTAATATTGCTTGGCTTCTCCAACTTGAGGCCTTCTAGCTTTCGGGTTTAGATTCTTTAAGTGAATTGGAGTCATGATAATCAAGCACCTATGGCCTAGCCTCTGCAGGGCTTTGAAGAACTCATTTGACCCAAAGAATCCCTATTCTCACTTGAAGGATATCTGGAACCTACCAGAGGAAGGCAAGAGAGTTCATCAACAATATCTGATCTTTTTGCCATTTTGGTTTTGGATGCACGCATGGGATCTATCTTTAGATCCATCAGGTGATGAGAATCTAAGCCACAGCCTCACACAGGGCCAACAGGCTGATTCAGACATATCCCAATCCTAAGCAATTAAGCAAAGAGCCACAGGTGATGCCCATTCATTTCCATTTGAAAACTGTTTTCTTCAGGGTTCACAAAGTGGTGGCTTGAGGCAAAAAACTTCCTGACATTCAACAGAACAATAGTTAAGCAAAAGGACCAAAGCAGGGTTTCTCCACTGAGACTTTCCTGGTCAACAGATATCTGAGATTTCTGAGATGCTAGCCATTTCCTTCAGCTATCCAGTACATAGCCATGTCACAGATCTTGGAGGTGACACAAATCTTGGACACAAAACCATGATACTATTCTGGAGAGTGGGCTGAATTGAGAGAGAAAACAGGAAATTAGGAAGCTTGTAGGTGTTGCCCATCCATAAGGCAAGCCAGAGTCCACTCATGAATTGGGCAGGATGAATGCTGGGAAGCTTTCTACTAGACAGGACACATCCATTGATACATTGTCTTTTCTAATGTCTACAACAATGGACTCAGTGGGATACACACACATAGAAACACTCACCTTGTCAAAGGACTTAGTAGAAATATTCCACACCATACCAAACAAACCGCCTTTCCTACCTATTCTCAGAAAATGATCCACTACCTGCTTTCTCAGGGAAAGCCCCTCTTCAGAGGTTTCCTGGCATTTGGCCATCCTCACATCTGTAGGTACCAAGAAAGACTGACTCTGTCCTTGGTAATTCCAAACATGTGAGACCACTGGGACTAGAACAGGGACTGTCTCTGGGTGCCTGGCTTCCTGGATCCCAAGTTCAGAGAGTTCCCTCACCAAGGAAGTGAGGTGAGATCACTTTCTTCAGGATCTGAATGATGTCACTGCCTTGGCAACCACTTTGTTGTTTCCAAAAGTACCATGAGGTGGAGGCTGCCCCGATTTTCATGTGGCACTTTCTCTAGTTAGAATGTTATATCAACCATAAGCACCTGGGAACAGCTTCCACACAGGACTGGTTTGGTCCATGTTCTATACATTAAGAAGAGAGAGAATGATTCAGACACAACCCTTCATCCTGACCAGGATGACTGCCATGGAAGTTGACTTTTGCTTTCTGAGGTACTTCATAGCTGCCTTCATCTTCACCAGGGATTATTTCTGCATGAACATTTGAGTTTCTCAGCAGGTGAAGATCCCCTAGATTCCTGTAGTTTAATACCCACACTGTTCCTGCTCTCCTGCAAAGTTAGTGTATGGTTAGGGTTAATAATATTTTCGATTTGGGTTAGGAATCATTCTGCAGGATGAATAATGGGATTGGGAACCTGTGATATTTATAAGAATATATAGGTGAAATATATGTATAAAAACGGGAATCTAAGAAAGATTTGAAGCCCAGAAGGGCATTGGGCCCTTGGTTTGGATACTTAGTGTTGAATAATGTTCTGTACAATTGTCTCAGTTAAATCGAAATACAATGGCATAGGACCTTGTACCTTGGATGATTGAATGTAGAAGAGAACATCCAGTCAAAAAGGGATAGTCGGTAGGATTAGGAAGATAGTCAGTAGGTTTAGGAAGAAGAGTGAGTATATGATTTGGAAAAAAAAGCTTCTTTAGCAATAGGGTTTCGTTTAGAGAGTGAATGTAAATGTCAGCACATGTGAAGAGTAAGCCAAAATGATGAACTGGGGAAAATATGTAGGAAAGCAGGTGTCAATAGAGACATTACTAAATCAGGCAAAGTATAAAGTGAGGGATAGGATCAGACGTTTTCAACAGGCTTGAGTTTGAATATATAATCATAGGAAAAAACAAATATGTCGTCATGAATGGGAATGACATTTGAGAGCATTAGGCAACCTGGACATGGATGTTATTAGTTATCAACATTCACTTTCCTTTTAGGCTTTGGTACAATCATAAGTGTGATATTTTATTTTTTGTTGTTCAGAATATTACTGTGATAAAATGTATATGTAGATCAGGTGACATGAGTATTTCTTTCACCATTTCTGGGAGCAATAATTTGAAGACGCATACATTAGTATTAGGGGCACAAAGAGGTGTAACCTCTGTCTATGAATATAGAGATAATGCATGAATAGACCATACTATGAATAAATAACATAACTGATTCCACTTTAAATAATGGATTGAATTGACATGTGAAAATATATAAGAAATCTTATATTGATATACAATCATTCATTCCAACCAGTTATATATCTAATGGTAATATTAGGATTATGATTTATGATGAATGGTGTTTGAGTTTTTGCTTTATAAGTGATGATGTTAAACGAAAGTAATGTGTTTGGAAAGAAGTCTCATGAAAAGACCAGTCAAGAAACATGGAGGAATGCATGTGTTCTGAATCAGGAAGTGATTGATCGTGAAACAAATGCCTATAAATTTTCTAATTTGTGACTGAAATATATATCCTATGATGTGGATAAACTGAAGACATAGTAACGTACAAGTGTTGAATAAAAATGAAAGTCAAAATACACATCATGTCCCCTAGGAATCTACTTTCATTGATTTTAAACTGGCTAAGTAAATTTAGAAATAATAGGGTTTGTATGCACCATTCATTGAATTTAGTTTTCAGTACTAGGAAACAATATGTATTGCAGGTGGATGATTATTATGAGAATAATCTTGTGGAAAGTTGATTATAAATCCACAGATATGAATATGAATGAATTTAGGGAGTGTATAATAAGACACATATATTTCATATTTTGAAAAATCTGAAGAGTGTGTATATATATAAATATAAATATATATATATATATATATATATATATATATATGTATATATATATATGTATATATATATACAAACACGCACATGCACAGATATTTAAAAGTAGCAATACAGGAGATCCATTATTAAGGCAGGCATGGAGAAATCAAGTCTCTGATCTCTTCAGCTGCACGGGCATAGGAAGTCGTAAACTGTCTAAATGCTGTTTGCTCAGAATCCCTAGGCAATGTTGACCTGTTGTGAATCTGGGGCGAACAGTCTGGGCCCCTCAGAACACACACAGAGCCCGGATTGGCTGCATTCAAGCTTAGATTCGTCTGGTTTTTGTGACTCAGCACTAACATTCCCGCTGAAATAACTGGTTGGGCTTTCTGAATTGACAGAGTTAAAAGACAACTGAGCCTTCATAGGCAGTGGCCACAGGATTGAAATGTGGCTTGGGAGAGATAGTCAGGACCCACCCATTGCATTGGTCACCCAGCAAAGGGAACGAACGGTGACCATTTTAATGGGATACCACCATGGCACAGAACTGACATTACAGGCGGAGGAGATAACTTCATTGAAACCAACGCGACAAGTGTGTAATCCCATTGCCATCTCTCTCAACACCACGGGGAAACCTCAAGGGCCCCTCCCAGCTCTCCCAGAAGCACGATAGCCAGACCTAGGGAAACAGGATTGGCTCGGGACTTGCGGCATTGAATTCCCGGCTACCACTCCCACCAGTGCTGACAATTGAGGTCTCTTACACCACCTACCAGGGGCATGGCTCCCGGAAGACAAGAAAGTTCTCTGGCGGTTCTCAGGACAAAGCTCTACAAACTTAGGGTCTGAGGGAGGCAAACAGGGAGAGTGTGCCCAGGCGTTCATTAAAACAGGGCTACCAGGAGCAGAGGCCTGGCGTGTAACCAGTATTGTGGTGAGCGTCAAAGGTGAGCGGGGCCTGGCTTGAGGAAGCACAAGAGAAGGCCCTAGGCACTCAGGATTGGAGACCCGCCGAGTCTGGGAGGAAGAGCTGCTGCACAGTGATTTGTTCCCACTTATTTAGAGGAGAATCTTGGCCCAGTGCACACAGCTCCACCTACTGGAAGAGGAGTTAATTGAACTCTAGTACTGCATGTATTATTATTATTATATTATTTGTATGTTTTTCATTTTCTTTCATTTTCATTTTTGTTGTTGTTCTTTAACTTTTTTAATGTTTTTTTATTTTTTTAATTTTTTATTTCATTATTATTATTATTATTTTAAATTTTAATTTTCATTTTTTAATTATCATTATTACTTAAAATTTTCTTTCTTTATTTTCTATTTTTTTCTTTTGTCTTTTCAATTTTATTATACCCCCTTCCTTGAATTCTACCTGGCTACTCTCATTCTCTTTAGTGACTTCTTCCCTTCCCTTCTAATATCTTTCCTTCCAAGCATCAAATAAATTTATAAGAGTAAGCAGTAACTCAGTAGTCAAACAGAACAAGAAGTAACATGAGCAGGATAAAAAAGCAAGGAAGAAAAAAAGTACAAACAATGAAGGACAGCCTAAATATTCAAGAGCATCTGGAGTCATCAGAAAAATGTTCATATAAAGAACTCAAGGAATACCTTAGACAGATGGAATGGAACATTAAAGAGGATACGAGACAACAAAAACAAACAGTGAAAGAACGCATTGAAAATGAATTACATAAACAGATAAAATAAGAAATTAAGCATCTTTATCAGGAGATAGAGATTATTAGAAAAATCAAACAATAATTCTAGAAATGAAGGAAATGATAAACCAAATTAAAAACTCAATTGAGAGTATCACTAACAGAGTGGAGCAAGTAGAAGACAGAATGTCAGATAATGAAGACAAAATATATCATCTTGAAAAAACTCTATCCAAGAAAGAAATACTGTAAAAAATTATGAGAAAACATCCAAGAGATATGGGATAACATAAAAAAAAACAAACTTATGAGTCATCCCGAAAGAGGAAGGTACAGAGATTCAAACCAAGGGAATGAGTAACCTGCTGAATGAAATAATTAGAGAAAACTTTCCAAAAATAAAAATGGAAACAGATAAACAAATTGTAGATGCTTACAGGACACTGAGCACACAAAATCACAGTAGACCAATGCCAAGACACATTGTTATGAAGATATCCAATATACAAAACAAAGAGAAAATATTAAAACCTACCAGAGAAAGGAGGCAGATTACAATCAGGGGTAAAACAAAAAGGTTAACAATGGTTTTTTTTATCACAGATGCTGGAAGTGAGAAGATCCTGGAACAACGTACTTCAAACACTGAAAGACAATGGATGCCAACCAAGAATTATGTATCCAGCAAAATTAAGCTTAATGTAAGACAACAAAATAAAAATATTTCATGATAAACAAAAGCTAAAAGAATTTGCAGCCAGAAAACCAGCATTGGAAAGCATCTTGAGCAAAACACTACACGAGGAAGAAATGAAAATCAACAATGTAAACCATCAGTGGGAAGTGCCTCAGTAATGACAGAGGGCAGGAAAAGCTAATCATGGAGAAACAAACTAATTTAAAAAAAAGATATAAGCAAACATGGGTGGCAGTACAAACCATATATTAATAGTAACTCTAAACGTTAATGGCTTAAATCTTCCAATAAAGTGACATAGGCTTGTAACTTGAATTAAAAAAAAACAAATCCAACAATATGTTGCCTCCAGGGGACACATCTGAATGGAAAAGACATACACAAGCTGAAGGTGAAAGATTGGGAAAATTTATACCATGCACACAGTCCTCGTAACCAAGCAGGGGTGGCCATCCTCCTATAGAATAAAATCGACCTCAAGACTAATTTAATCAAAAGGGATAAGGAAGGACATTATATACTGTTAAAAGAAACCATTCACTGACAAGACATAACAATTATCAATATTCACGCAGCAAATAATGGTGCTGCCACGTTCATTAAACAAATTCTCCTCAAGTTCAAGAATCAAATAGACCACAGTACAATAATTATGGATGACTTCAACTCACGTCTCTCACCATTGGACAGATCCTCCAAACAAAAGTGGAATAAAGAAACTATAGAACTCAATATCACAATCAATACCCTAGACTTAACTGACATATATAGAATATATCAACCATCATCAAGTGGATATACTTTTTTCTCAGCAGCACATGGATCCTTCTCAAAAATAGACCATATGTTTTGCCATAGGGCAACCCTCAGTAAATATAAAGGGGAGGAGATAATACCATGAATTTTTTGTGATCATAATGGAATGAAACTGGAAACCAATGATAAAAGAAAAAAGAAAAAATCATACATTACATGCAAAATGAACGATATGTTACTGAATGATCAATGGGTTACAGAAGACATAAAGGAGAAAATCAAAAAATTCTTAGAGATAAATGAAAATACAGACACAACATATCAGATTCTATGGGACAAAATGAAAGAAGTTTTAAGAGGTAAATTCATCGCCTGGAGGTCATTCCTCAAAAAAAGAAAGAAAAAAAAAACAACAAATAAATGAGCTCACACTTTATCTCAAAGCCCTAGAAAAGGAAGAGCAAAACAACAGCAAATGTAGCAGAAGGCAAGAAATAATTAAAATCAGAGCGAAATTGAAACAAAAGAAACTATTGAAAAAATTAACAAAACTAAAAGTTGGTTCTTCAAAAAGATAAATAAGATCAACAGACCCTTAGCCATGCTAATGAAGAGAAGAAGAGAGAGAACTCAAATTACTAACATACGGGATGAAAAAGGCAATATCACAACAGATGCAACATAAATACAGAAGAAAATTAGAAATTATTTGGAAACATGTATTCCAATAAAATAAAAAATAGTGAAGACATCGATAAATTTCTTAAGTCATATGATTTGCCCACACTGAGTCATAAGGGAACACACAATTTAAACAGACCAATATCAATGGATGAAGTAGAAGAAGCAATCAAAAGACTACCAACCAAGAAAAGCCCAGGACCGGATGGGTATACAGCAGAGTTTTACAAAACCTTTAAAGAAGAATTAATACCATTACTTTTCAAGTTATTCAGGAAATAGAAAAACTCTGAGCTCTGCCAAATTCGTTCTATGAGGACAACATCACCCTGATTCTGAAACCAGACAAAGACACCTCAAAGAAAGAAAACTACAGACAAATATCTCTGATGAACCTAGATGCAAAAATCCTCATTAAAATTCTGGCGAATTGGATACAAAGGCACATCAAAAAAATTGTGCACCATGATCAACTAGGATTCATCCCTGGGATGCAAGGCTGGTTCAATATATGGAAATTAATAAATGTTATTCACAACATCATTGGACTTAAAGATAAGAACCATATGATCATCTCGATAGACGCAGAAAAAACATTCAACAAAGTAGAGCATACCTTTATGTTCAAAACATTTTAAAAACTAGGGATAACAGGAACTTACCTCGACATTGTAAAAGCTATCTATGTTAAGCCTCAGGTTAGCATCATTCTGAATGGAGAAAAATTGAAGGCATTCCCTTTAAAATCTGGAACAAGACAGGGATGTCCTCTATCACCACTTCTATTCAATATAGTTCTCGAAAAACTGGCCAGAGCAATTAGAGAGATGAAAGACATTAAAGGCATAAAAATAGGAAAAGAAGAACTTAACTCATCACTATTTGCAGATGACATGATTCTATACATAGAAGACCCAAAAGGGTCTACAGAAAAAACTACTAGAACTAATAAATGAATGCAGCAATGTGGCAGGATAGAAAATCAACATGCATAAATCAAAGGCATTTCTGTATATTAGCGACAAAACTTCTGAAACAAAAATGAGTCAAAACACTGCATTCCCAATTTCCTCAAAATAACTAAATACTTGGGAATCAACCTAACAAAAGAGGTGAAAGATTTATATAATGCAAACTACAGAACCCTAAAAAGAGAAATAGAATAAGATCTTAGAAGATGGAAAAATATACCCCGTTCATGGATAGGAAGAACTAACATCATTAATATGGCTATATTACCAAAAGTTCTCTACAGGTTTAATGCAATGCCAATCAAAATCCCAAAGGAATTTTTTGTAGAAATAGATAAAGCAACTATGAAATTCAAATGGAAAAATAAAAGACCCAGAATAGCAAAAGCAATTCTAAGCAGGAAGTGTGAATCAGGCAGTATAGCAATACCAGATTTCAAACTATATTACAGAGCAATTATAATAAAAACAGCATGGTACTGGTACCAAAACAGGCGGGTTGACCAATGGTACAGAATGGAGGACACAGAGACTAATCCAAAAAGCTACAACTATCTTATATTTGATAAAAGAGCTAATGGCCTGCAATGGAGGAAGGATAGCATCTTCATCAAATGGTGTTGGGTAAACTGGAAATCCAAATGCAACAAAATGAAACTGAATCCCCTCCTCTCGCCCTGCACAAAAGTTAACTCAAAGTGGATCAAGGAGCTAGATTCAAATCAGAGTCTCTGCGTCTGATAGAAGAAAATTTGGCTCAGATCTACATATTGTGTGGTCAGGCTCCAAATTCCTTAATAGGACACCCATAGAACAAGAGTTAATAACAAGAATCAAGAAATGGGACTTACTTAAACTGATTTTTTTTTCTCAGAAAGAGAAACAATAAGAGAGGTAAATATGGAGCCTACATCATGGGAACAAATTTTTAGTCCTCACCCTTCACATGGAGCCCTAATATCTAGAGTATACAAAGTATACAAAGAACTCAGAAAATTAGACAATAATATAACCAATAACCCAATGGGCCAAGGACCTGAACTGAAACTTCTCAGAGGAGGACATAGAATCAATTAACAAGTACATGAAAAAATGCTCTCCATTTCTAGCAGTAAGAGAAATGCAAATAAAAACCACCCTAAAATACCATCTCAATCCAGTGAGATTGGCAGCCATAATGAAGTCAAACAACAACAAGTGCTGGCGAGGATGTGAGGAAAAGGGTACTCTTGTACATTGCTCGTGGGACTGAAACTGGTGCAGCCAATTTGGAAAGGAGTATGGAGACTCCTGTGAAAGCTTGGAATGGAAGCACCATTTGACCCAGCTATTGCCCTTCTTGGACTATTCCCTGAAGACCTTAAAAGAGCGTACTACAGTGATACTGCCACATCGATTTTCATAGCAGCACAATTCACAATTGCTACACTGTGGAACCAACCCAGATGCCCTTCAATAGATGAATGGATAAAAAAAAAAAATGTGACCTTTATATACTATGGAGGATTATGCAGCACTAAAATATGACAAAATCATGGAATTTGCAGTGAAATGCATGGCAATAGAGAAGATTATGCTTAGTGAAGCTAGCCAATCCCTAAAAAACAAATACCAAATATCTTCTTTGATATAATGAGAGCAACTAAGAACAGAGCAGGGAGGAAGAGCATGAAGAAAAGATTAACATTAAGCAGAAACATGAGGTGGGAGGGAAAGGGAGAGAAGAGGGAAATTGCATGGTAATGGAGAGAGACCCTTATTGTTACACAAAATTACATATAAGAGGTTGTGGGAAAATAAACAACGAGAGAAATGAATTAGAGTAGGTATGGTAGAGAGAAAAGATGGGAAGAGAAGGGAGGGGGTATAGTAGAGTATAGGAAAGGTAGCAGAATACAACATTAACTAATAGGGCATTATGTAAAAATATGGATGTGTAACTGATGTGATTCTGCAATCTGTATTTGGAGTAAAAATGGGAGTTCATAACCCACTTGAATCTAATGTATGAAATATGATATGTCAAGAGCTTTGTAATGTTTTGAGCAACCAATAAAAAAAGTAGTGATATATATGCCAATAGAAATTTATCATGAAATATATATAATCAACAGATTGAAAAATATTAATTTTACTGAACATGAAATTATGAATAATGTTATTCAACTAGGAAGCTCACCCATAGGTTGAATTTTCAGTTCCAACAGCGTTTAGGAGGAGTGATCTCTTCTCTCAATTTGCATCTGCAAATTCAGCCACCTCACAAGTGTATACGAGTGATATCAGGTAGGATTCTATATGTGCATATAAAAATACATGTGCTGAATAGGCTACAGAGAAAGGGAGACAGGGATTCATGTATTTGTTAATTTTAAAAACACATGTAGAACTATTTCAACAAAAAATTGACTAGATTTATAACTCCTACAAAATATAATGCAAAAGGCAATTCCAACTATACACCATGCCTCCTCTGAACTGATTGTATTTCTATTCTTTTTGGGTTATTTTTCACCATCATATTAGGATCATAATTCAGAGTCTAGTAGGGTATGGGTTAGTGTCAGGGATTCAGTATTTCAAAATAAAAATTGAAAAATGAATCCAGTGTGTGTGTAAATATGTGCTACACAAAAATCTTCCCACTCACATCCAGAACAATGCCTTGACATTACCTTCACCCAAGTAAGACACAATTATAGTACAAAAGTGTGAAAATCTATGAATACATATATGGAATGGAAGATGCTCGGGAGTTCACAAGCTTGGAGGTGGTAGAGGCGTTTTCAAAAGTAAAGGACAGGGTAAACACTCCCCAAACAAAGAGCTCTGCTGGCCTAAGACTTCTTGGAATACGGCTTCTGAGGTTGGGCACTTGAAATATATGTTGTTGTCATGAGCTTTGGCTTCCTTTGTCGTGAGACCATAAAAGCTGGGTCTGCATCTATGTGACCTGGAAGACATGATTTCTTATATTTCAATGAACATGAGGCAGCAGTGCTCAATTTTCTCTTTGTAGGTAAACTGTGTCCACTGGAGGCTAAGTGTCTCCCAGTGGGGACAGTGAAGACATTTGATCATCCTCCAATTTTCGTGGTGTTTCTTGCTGCTACACTGGGAATTTGGTACTTGCTTCACACAATATAAGAAGTTCATCTGGGATACAGTGCTGGAGGGTGTTCTGTCACGTGGGGTGGGTTAGCGTCTGCAGGAGAATGTACCAACCAGGCTTCTATCCCACATAGCTTGTCCCAATAACCATAGCAACCTGATTATGAACATTGCCCTGAAACCTCTCCATATAACAAGATGCCTTTACATACAAGGGAATGGGGGCTGCGCCATATCAGTCACAAGCCATTTGTAAGCCGATAGCCGATCCACATGGCCCCACCATGATGTTTCATCACACACCTGCCCACTACTGCTCTAGGCCCACTACTCAGCAGGCTCCAAATTCCTGGCATCTCGTATTCTACACCATTTTCATGAAACCCAGTCAAACAAGGCACTTTCTTGTATACACATGATCAGCAACAGGACATCCAACGTTTCTGCAGGGCCACCTGGTCATGGGAATTTCCAAAATTTTATGGTATTTATCTAGCAAGTTTTCAAGGATGAAGTTAGAGGCACTGTGGGTTTCAATTCATTCAGGAACCGTTAAGTGTTGAGAAAGCTCATTTCAATGAATGCTCTGGAGAACTCTAAAGTCAAGGCTTCTCAAAGAGTTGCCAACAGGTCACATGAAGCCAGGCCAATTGACGTCTACAATGTGAGGTCCATGTGTGTTTTGACTCTCAACTATGGCTACCAAGTCTTTCAGAATAAAATCATGTGATATTCTGGCTGAGATTGCCAGGCCTCTGTGGAAAGCCACCCTGGGCCTAGATCTCAGTTTCCAAGAGTGAGTCTCATGCGTGGCCTCCTAAAATCCCAACACAATTCATGGCAATACTTCTCTGAGGTCAGTTCCAGAACTCAGTCTCTAAGGGTAAATCATACCAGATTTCAAGCCCAGGTGGACCCAGTCATCCCTTCCAACTGCCACAAAAATGACCAAAATTAAAATGAAATCACTCCCACAGGGCCATAATCTTCTTCCTTGTAGACACTCATCATAACCTCTAGCTGGAGGTTTCAATGAGCACAAGGTATTGTCCAAAATAAGCTCACTTGCCCCTCATTTGCCTAAAAACATGGTGGCCTGAACACTATTCCTGTGAACCAGGAGTGATCAAATATTGCTGCTGTTAAAGTGTTCCGCTTCTCCAATTTGAGGCCTACTGGCTGAAGCCTATAAATTCTTGATGTGATTTGGAGTCATGAGAAAACCCAAGCACATATGGGCTAGCCTCTGCAGGGATTTCAAAGACTCATTTGACCCAAAGGATCCCTATTCTCACTTGATGGAGGTCAGGAACATAAAACAAGAAGGCAAAAATATTCATCCACAATGACTTCTCTTTTTGTCATTTTGGTTTTGAAATCACATGGGATCTTTCTTTAGATCCATCAGGTGCTGAGAATCTAAGCCACAACCTCATTTAAGGACAAGAGGCTGAATCAGACACATTCCATTCCAAAGCAATTAAGCAAAGAGCCACAGGTGATGTCCATTCATTTCCATATGAAAACAGTCTTCTTAAGGCTACACAACAGGGTGGCCTGAGGCAAAGACTTTCCTGACATTCAGGGTAATAGAAACAGAAGTAAGCAAATGGCCCAAAGAAGGGTTTCTCCACTGAGACTTTACTGGTCACACTGATATCTGATTTTTCTGAGATGCTCCCATTCCCTTAAGCTCTCCAGTACATGGCCATGTCACAGAGCCTTGTGGTGTTACATATCTGGGACTCAAAACCATGAGCCTATTCTGGAGAGTGGCTGGAAAACACGAAGAAAACAGGAACTTAAGAAGATAGTAGATGTTGCCCATCCATAAGGCAAGCTGCAGTCCATTCATCAATTGGGCAGTAAGAATGCGGCGAAGCTTTCAACTAGAGACAACACATCCATTGATGCATTGTCTTTTCTAATGTCTACAACAACGGATACAGTGGAATACACAGACATAGAAACACTCACCATGTCAAACGACTTACTAGAAATAGTCCACTCCAAACCAAACAAACCACCTTTCCTAGCTATTCTCAGAACATCAGAAAAAAACACAAACTCACACCTACAATGGCAAAGGCAATTCTTTTCCCCAAGTAGGTCTGTGATTATCCGGAGTGTCTTCTGACTGGTGGGCCATATTATGTTCCCCAAAAATGTCCTGTCCTGTTTCAGTTCTGGTCTCCTTGGCCAATTCTGTGAAGTTGTCAGGAGCCAGTGGTTCGCCACTACCTACTTTCTCAGGAAAGGCCCCTCTTCAGAGCTCTGCTGGAATTTGGCCATCCTCACATCAGTAGGTACCAAGAAAGACTGACTATGTCTTTGGGAAAAGCAAACAAGTTAGCCCACTGGGACTCGGAGTGAGACTGACTCTGGGTGCCTGGCTTCCTGGATCCCAAGTTCAGAGAATTACATCACCAAGGAAGTGAAGTGAGGTCACTTCTTTCAGGAACTGAATATGGTCACTGCCTCGGTAACCACTTTGTCCTAACAGTTGCTTCCAAGGTTCCCATGAGATGGAGGCTGCCCCAACATCCTGTGACACATTCAGAAGTTAGAATGGTATATCAACCATAGGCACCCGGGAACAGCTCTCCACACAGGCCTGGATTGGTCCATCTTCTCTACTTTAAGAAGACAGAGGCTGATTCAGACACATCAATTCACCCTGACCAAGTTGTTTGCCATGGAAGATTACTATTGCTCTCTCAGGTCCTACATAGCTGCCTACATATTCTCCAAGGATCATTTCTCCATGGATCTTTTAGGTTCTCAGCAGGTGGAAGATCATCTACATTCCTATATTGTAAGACCCACTCTGTCCCTGCTCTTCTGTACGTTATATTGAAGGAACAGTGTATAGTTAAGGTTAATAATAGGTATGATTTGGGTTACGAATCATTCTGCGGGATGAATAATGGCATTGGCAACCTGTGATATTTACAAGAGTATATATGTGAAATATAACTATGAAAGCAGAAATCTAGGTAAGATTTGAAGTCCAGAAGGGCACTGGGGACTTGAGTGGGATACTTAGCTTTGAGTTATGTGCTGCACAGATGTCTCAAATAAATCAATATACACTGGCATCGGACCTTGTACTTTGGATGATTGAAGGTTGAAGAGAACATCCAGTCAAAAAGCGATAGTCGGTAGGATTAGGAAGGTAGTCTGTAGGTTTAGAAAGAAGAGTGAGTATAGGATTTGGACCAAAAGTTCTTTAGCAATAGGGTTTCGGGTAGAGAGTGTATGTAAATGTCAGTACATGTGAAGAGTCAGTCACAATGATGAACTGGGGAAATCATGTAGGAAAGCAGATATAAATAGAGACATTAGGAAATAAAGCAAAGTATAAATTGTGTGATAGGGTTAGACATTTTCAACAGGTTTGAGGTTGAATAGATAATCTTAGGAAGAAACAAATATGTAGTCACCAATAGGATTGATATTTGAGAGCATTAGGCAACCTGGACATGGATGTTTTTAGTAATCCATGCTCACTTTCTATTTAGCCTTTGGTACAATTGTAAGTGTGAACTTTGCTTTTGGTGTCCAGAATATTTCTGTGATAAAATGTGTATGTAGATCAGGTGACATGAGTATTTCTTCCACCATTTCTTGGAGCAATATTTTGAAGACTTATAAATTAGTATGGTCGTACAAAGATGTGTACCCTGTTTCTATGAATATACACATAATGCATGAATAGACCATACTGTGAATAAATAATATAACTGGATCCACTTTAAATAATGGATTGAATAGATATCTGAAAATATATAAGAAATGTTATATTGATATACAATCATTCATTCCAACCAGTTATATATCTAATGATCATCTTAGGGTTATGGTTTATCATGAAGGGTTTGTGAGTTTTGTTTCAAAATTGATTATGGAAATCGAAAAAAATGTATTTGGAAAAAAAGTCTCAAGAATAGACCACTGAAGAAACGTAGAGAAATTCATGTGTTCTGGAGCAGGAAGTGATTGAAAGTGAAACAAATGCCTATAAATTTGCTAACTAGTGAATAAAATATATATTCTATGATGTACATAAACTGAAGGAATAGTAATGTACTAGTGTGGAATAAAAATTAATGTCAAAATACACATCATGTTCCATAGTAACCTACATGCATTGATGTTAAACTGGGTCAGTTAATGTAGACATATTAGGATTTGTATGCACCTTTCACTGAAGTTAGTTTTCAGTACTAGGAAACAAATATGTATTTCGGGTGGATGAATATTTCTAAGAATAATCTTGTGAAAAGTTGATTATTAATCCACATACATGAACATGAATGAATTTAGGGATTGTATATAAGACACATATATTTCATATTTTTTAAAATCTGGAGAATATATATATATATACACACACACACACACACACACACACACACACACACGAACAGAGACATTAATAAGTAGCAATATATATGCCAATCGAAATTCATCATGAAATATATATCATAAAGATGCAAAAACATTCATTTTACTGAACATGGGTTTATGTGTAATGTTGTTCTACTGGGAAGCTCACCCATAGGTTGAAATTTCAGTTCCAACAGGGTTTAGGAGGAGTGGTCACTTCTCACACTTTGTATCTGCTAAGTCATGTAACTCACAAGAATGTACGTGTGATATCACGCAGGATTCTATTTGTGCATATAAAAATACATGTGCTGAATAGGCTCCAGAGAATGGGAGACAGTAATTCACATATTTGTTAACTTTGAAAACACATGGAGAACTATTTCAATTAAAAATTGACTAAATTTATAACACCTACCTTTTATCATGCAAATGGCAAGTCGAACTCTGAACTGCATGTACTTATGTACTCTTTGGGTTATTTTTCTCCATTATACTAGGATTAGTAGTCAGAGTCTAGTAGAATATGGGTTAGTGTCAGGGATTCAGAATTTCGAATGGAAAATAGGAAAATTAATCCAATGTGTATGCAAATATGTGCTACAACAAATCTTCCCAGTCTCATCCAGAACCATGCCTTGACATTACCTTCACCCCAAGTAAGACACAATTAGAGGAGAAGAGTTACAAAATCTGTGATTACATTTTTGGAATGGAAAATGCTCAAGAGTGCACAAACTTGGAGGTGGAATAGGAGTTTCCAAAAATAAGGACAGGGTACACACTCCACAAACATGGAGCTCTGCTTGCCTAAAACTTTTTGAGAAACTGCCACTGAGGTTGGGCACTGAAATATAGGTTGTTGTCACGAGTTAAGCTTCCTTTGTAGTGAGACCCTCAAAGCTGGGTCTGCATCTATGTGACCAGGAGGACAAAGTTTCTTATTTTACAATGAACACGAGGCAGCAGTGCTGAATTCTCTCTTTGTAGGTAAACTGTGGCCACTGGGGCTTAGTGTCTCCAAGTGTGGACTGTGAAGCCATATGGTCATTCTCCATTTTGTGGTGTTTCTTCCTGCTGCACTGGGAGTTTGGTATTTGCTTCAGGAAATACAAGGAGTTCAACTGCGACAAAGTGCAAGAGGGAGTTCTGTCACGTGTGGTGGGTCAGGGTCTGCAGGATGATACAAGAACCAGGCTTCTATCCCACATAGCTTGACACCTTGACCATAGCAACCTGATTCTGAACAATGTCCTGAAATCGCTCCATATAACAAGTTGCCTTTACACAGAAGGTTCTGCTGGCTGTGCCATGTCAGTCACAAGCCATTTGGAAGCCAATGGCAGATCCACATGGCCCCACCACAGATGTTTTATCACATACCTGCCCAACACTGCTCTAGGCCCACTACTCAACAGAGTCCAACATACTGACATCTCTGTTCTACACCATTTACATGAAACCGAGTAAAACAAGACACTGAAATATTCATGACCAGCAACAGGTCATCCAAAGGTTCTCCAGTGCCACATGGTGATGGGAATTTCAAAAATTTCATGGCATTTATCTAGCCATTTTTCAAGGATGAAGTTGGAGGCACTGTGAGTTTCAATTCATTCAGGAACCATTAAATGGTTAGGAAGCTCATTTCAATGAAAGCTCTTGAGAACACTCACAGGTAAGGCTTCCCAAAGAATGGTGAAAAGATCACATGATGTTTAGCTCATTTAGCTCTACAATGTGAGTTGCATATGAGTTTTGACTCTCAACGATGGGTGCCAAGTCTTTCAGAATAAAATCATGTGGTATCCTGGCTGAGAGGCCCAGTGCTCTGTGGAAAGCCACCCTGGGCCTAGAACTCAGTTTCCAAGGGCGACACTCATGCCTGGCTCCCTAAAATCTCAACACTATTCATGGCAATACTTCTCTGAGTTCAGTTGCAGAACTCAGTCTCTAAGGAAATCACACCAGAGTTCAAGCACATGTGGACCAAGTCATCTCTTCTAACCGCCACCCAAATGACCACAATTTAAACCAAAACACTCCAACGTGGCGCTCATCTTCTTCCATATAGACACACATAATAACCTGTGGCTAGAGTTTTCCATGAGGGGCACAGCTCAAGTCCGTGTCCAAAATAAGCTCCCTTGCACCTAAATTGCCTAATTCAGGGTGGCATGGACACCCTTCTTGTGAACCAGGAGAGATCAAATAGGCCTCCCATTAATACTGCTCCACTTCTTCAATTTGAGGTCAACTGACTGTGGGGTTTGGATTCTTTATGTAAATTGGAGTCTTGAGAAAACCCAAGCAACCATGGGCTAGCCTCTGCAGGGCTTTGAAGATCTCATTTGACCCAAAGGATCCCTATTCTGACTTGATGGAGTTCAGGAAAGTTACAGAGGAAGGCGAGAGACTTCATCCACAAGGACTGCTCTGTGGCCATTTTGGTCTTGGATGTACACATGGGATCTTTCTTTATATCCATCAGAAGGTGAGAATCTAAGCCACAGCCTCACACAGGGCAAATAGGCTGATTCAGACACATCCTCTCCAAAGCAATTAAGCAAAGAACCACAGGTAATACCCATTCATTTCCATTTGAAAACTGTTTTCTTCAGGCTTCACAAAGTGGTGGCCTGAGGAAAAGACCTTCCTGACATTCAGGGCAACAGAAGATTAGGTAATCAAAAGGCCCCAAGCAGGGTTTCTCCACTGAGACTTTACTGGTAACACTGATATCTGAGTTTTCTGAGATGCTCGCCATTCCCTTTAGCTATCTAGTACATGGTCATTTCAAAGAGATTCGTGGTTGTACATATCTTAAACACAAAACCATGAGCCTATTCTGGAGAGTGGCCAGAATTCAGGAAGAAAACAGGATCTTAGAAAGATAGTAAGTGTTGCCCATCAATAAGGCAAGCTGCAGTCCATTAATAAATTGGGAAGGATGAATGCTGGGAAGCTTTCTAGCTGACAGGACATATTCATTGATGCATTCTCTCTTCTAATGTCTACAACCACGGGCACAGTGGGATACACTGACATAGAAACACTCGCGTTTTCAAACGACTTACTAGAAACCGTTCACTCCAAAAAAAAAAAACAAACCTTCTTTCATACCTATTCTCAGAACATGAGACAAAACCACAAACTCACACCCACATCACAAAGGCACCTCCTTCCCCCATGTAGGTCTGTGACTATCCGGAGAGTCCTCTGACTGGTGGGCCATACTATGTTCCAGGAAATGGCCTGTTCTTTCTCAAATCTGGTCTTTTTGGCCAACTCTGTGAAGTTTTTAGGATCCAGTGGTGAGCCAATGCCTGCTTTCTCAGGAAAGCCCCCTCTTCATAGCTTTTCTTGCATTTGGCCATCCTCACATCAGTAGGTCCCAAGAAAAACTGAGTCTGTCCTTGGTAAATCAAAATAAGTTTGACAACTGGGACTGGGACTGGGACTGGCTCTGGGTGCCAGGCTTCCTGGATTCCAAGTTCAGAGAGTTACATCACCATAGAAGTTAGTTGAGGTCACTTTCTTTAGGAACTGAATGAGGTCACTTCCTTGACAACAACTTTGTCCTAACAGTTGCTTCCAAGGTTCCCATGAGAAGGAGGCTGCCCCTACTTTCTGTGACACTTTCACAAGTTAGAATGGTATGTCACCCATTGGCATGCAGGAGCAGCTCTCAACACATCCCTGCTTTGGTAAATCTTCTCTACATTAAGAAGAGAGTGGCTGATTCAGACACATCCCTTCATCATGAGCAGGTTGTTTGCCATGGAAGACTTTTGCTCTCTCAGGTCCTTCATAGTTGACTACATCTTCTCCAGGGATCATTTCTTCAAGGACCTTTGAGGTTCTCAGCAGGTGGAAGATCCTCTATATTCCTGTATTTTAAGACCAACTCTGTCCCCGCTCTTCTGTAATATTAGATTGAGAGAACAGTGTATGGTTAGGGTTAATAACAGGTTCAATTTGGGTGAGAAAAGAAACTACATGGTTGAGCAAACAGGGTCCTACAGTTAACAATAATATGAGAATTATTAATGGACCAGCCTGGGTGGATAAAAGTGTAGTTAACTAGGTGGACTATGTGATCCAAGACTCAAACCTCCCTTTGGGGGCCTCTGTCTTTCTTTGACACTCTTCAAGTAATTTTCTTAATTTACTCATAGATTCTTTTACAACTCCAGTATTGTCGGCATAAAAAACATCATACTTTCCTCAATGCAAGCAAAAAGGCACCCTTCTCTCATGAAGAGGAGGTCCAACCCTCGCCTGCTCTGTAAACAACTTCAGAGAGAGAGAGGTTAAAATTCCTGTAAAGCTGTGATGTCGGTTTTTAATGTCTTTAAGCTTTGGTCTATTTCTGCTTCTAATTGTGTCTTTGTTGTGTCTCATGGACTAGGGCAGTTGTTCCTGTGCCCACCCCTTCAGCAACTATTATTCCTAATAGGATGGCTAAAGTGAGGGATACAGGTTCCCGGTGGAACCGGGTTGTATGCCCCCCCTATTTGATCTTTAAATGAACCTGCGTCCTGATAGAGCACTCTGGAAAACATCTGCATCATTACATAATTAATCACAACTATTGACCACTTTATGAAAACATAAATAATGTTAAAGTGTATAGAATTATACTGTTGTAGAGACGGACAAGGAAAGGCAACTAAGATAGCACCAAAGACAGGAAAGGAGTTTTATTTGTTTGCATCCGTATTGAGAGGGCATTGCTTCTGTCTAATCAATTAATCCCCTGAACCCCAAGTTTTGGTAGTTTTAGTATTTGTACCCAACATGTAAGGGAAGGGGCTCAGAAGTTCACAGTCTGCAGAAATTCACACAAATCAGTTTTTGTTTCTGTTTTTTTTTTCCTCTGTTCTGTGCACGTTATCTTTTCAATTACACCTTGGAATGGGAGAGCTTTTTTGTCTCTTTTTTTTCCTCCTTGCCAGCTGTCACCATGGAGCCCAGTTGGTAACTTTTTTATCTTAGAAATGTAGCAATCTCTCTGAAGCCCCAGCTCAAGGCCAGAGTCCTTGTTCACATATTTTGTGAAAAACTGGTAAGGCGATGTCTAGCTTAGGGGTGGTGATTTTTCCAGCCAGTGGCCAAGTAGAACAGGGCAACATGAAGAGTGGAAGTTTATCTCCATTGAACTTTTTCAGAGGGACTCTTTTGCTGAAAGACCTAAAGTAAGCCTTGGTAAAGACTTCTGGAGAAGGTCATTAAAGACATTTCTGTGGACCTGGTACAGAGGGGGATGACAGGGAAGGCGATGCTGAGAGGAGCTCCGTGGATCTGAGAATGAGGAAGGAGAGATGCCAAAGAATAATGGGAAAGGGGTTTGGGATTTTCCTAGAACAAAAACTTGAGCAGTAGAACAGGTAGAGCAGAGGGGAAGACGGGAGTGAGTATTCCAAAAAGCCTGTGAGGGACTTTAAATTCTTAGAAACCTGTTTTCAGTGATGACAAATCAACTTTAAAGGTCATTTTCATTACATCTTGGATAGGGGTCTGAGGGCTCTTCTCAGCTGGTTTGAGCTTTGGCTAAGCTTGCTACAGGACTTGGTGGGACCTAGTGCAGACACTGACAGGAAAAGAGAGGAGTTGGTGGAGGGGTACCTCGGTACCTGCTTCCTCAGCAAGGGGGCAATGTTCTGAGATCCAGCGGAGGTTTGGGTTTTTGATCTAGTAATTGGAGGGGAGAAATCAGGTTGCTGAGGTGGGAGTGAAAGCAGAGAGTCTAGAGCAGAAGGCTGAGGGTGAGGAACTATTGGGGAAGCATAGTACAGGATGTGAGCGAAGGATGAAAAAGGATTCCACATAGGGGAATTTCCCCCTTTTGAGCACTTGCCGAAGTTAAAAATGTCATGCAGAATTTGAGGATCTAGAGAACCCTCTGGGGGCCATAGTTTTTGGTTGTCTAATTGGTAATATGGCCAATGCTGTGTACTGAATTTGATGAGGAGTTTGGGTTCCACCAGGCAGCCCCTGTATGCTCACATCCCCATGACTTACACAAGAAGTCGGCTTTTCCCCCACACAGCCATGGCTGTTTGTCGCTTTGATAGTCTGCCGGGCATACATAGTAATATAGGCTAGCCAACCTGCATCTGGCTCGCGTGTCCCTGCATCCATAATGTTTGTTTCAATTATCTATGGTACGGAAGGGATTTAATGGAATTTTAGTGAGATCCTCTTCATCAGGCATGTCTCAATAGGAAAGACCTATACCGAGCTGAAAAATGTCTGGGTGGAGAGATAGTCACCAGGTCCCTAAGGGGGCCGTTAAGGTCTCTTTAATGGTTCTATTTATTTTTTCTACCTGTCCTGAGTTCTGGGGTATATAAGCATAATGTAACTTCCAATTAATCCACAGGGTCCTGGTTAACACCTGACTTACCTGGGCCATGAAAACCAATCCATTATCAGTCCATTAGGCAGATCGTATCTTGGAAAAATATCTTTCAGGATCTTCTTGAAAACCATTTGCGCCGTTTTTTTTTTTTTTTTTTTTTTTTTTTTTTTTTTTTTTTTTTTTTTTGTGTGTGTGTGTGTGTGTGTAAGGCTTCAATCCATCCTGAAAATGTATCTACAAAGACTAGGAGATATTTAAGTCCATACCTTGCTGGCTTAATTTCAGTAATGTCCACTTCGCAGAATTGTCCTGGTCTGGTTCCTCATAGGTGCTTTCCTCTAGGAAACTTGGAAGGGTAAGCATTACCCAATTGACGGACCCGACAGGCTTTTGTTACCCGTTCAGTTATTTCCTTTCACTGTGAGTTGGTTAGTGGAAAACTCTGTTCTTAATCTTACAGTAATGCCTGCAGTTTCTTTGAACCAAGGTGAGTGAGTTGATGTACATTTTTAACGTAGTGTAGGGCTTGCTCTAATTGCAGGCTGAGCTCAGTGAAGTTGAGGCGTTCAGTGTCAGTGTCCTTAGATGTTATCAAAAACTTCCTGGTCCTCAGGGTTTCATTGGAATTGGGCATCTTCCTTTAACAGCGGGTATAATGGAGCAGCTAAGGACGCAAACCCAGGTATCCATAACCTGCAAAAGCCAGCAGTCCCAAGAAATTCTCTGAGTTGTCTGCTGTAAGATGGGGGTGGTATCTACATAATGGTTTGTTTTCTGGGCTCAGTGAGCCATCGTTTACTGCCCCTAAGGGAATAGCCCAGGAAGATTACTTCATGCTAGCAAATTTGGGCCTTTTTGGTCGAAACTCTATACCCGAGTTGAGCAAGCTCATATAATATTGCTTGGGTCCCAGACTCACAGTTTTCCTTGGTGTTGGCTGCCAGTAGCAGGACATCCACGTATTGAAGCTGGGTAAATTCAGGGTGCGTAGTTCTGAAGTTGTTGAGATCTCTGTGGAGGGCTTCATCAAAGAGAGTGGGGGAGTTTTTGAACCCCTGTGGGAGTCTAGTCCAAGTTAGTTGACCAGACGTTTTGGTTTCTGGGTCTACCCACCCGAAAGCAAACAGCAACTGACTATCTTTATGCAGAGGCAAGCAAAAGAAAGCATCTTTTAAGTTCACAACAGTATATAATTTCCCCTCAGGGTTCAGAGTGCTAAGCAGATTGTACCGATTAGGTACCGTGGGGTGAATGTCCTGCCCTCTTTTGTTGATCTCTCTTAGCTCTTTAATGGGGCGATAGTTCCCGCTCCCTGGCTTTTTTTTTTCTAGTAGCAGGGGAGTGTTCCAGGCCGATTGACAGGGCCTTAGGACCCCTAATGCCAGATATTTCTGAAGATGGGGCCTTATCCCACCTTTAGTTTTTTTGCTTAGAGGATATTATTTGACATTGACTGGGGAGACTGAGGTTTTTAACTCCACTGTTATTGGAGATTGTTTCACGGCCAGGCCTAACCCAGCAGTTTTTGCCCAGGCATCTGGGTAATCTGTTATCCATTTTTGGGGTAGCTTGCCTGTTTGATCAGACTTGGGGCATGTGAATGGTGGATGTTCATCTTCTACTAATATAGTTAAAGCCGTGACTATAGGAGTTTTTGCTGAAGTATTTAGAAATTTCATTTGGGGGCCTTCATGGTTAAAAGTTATTTTGGCCCGGAGCTTGATGAGCAGATCTCTGCCCATCAATGGGTCCAGGCATTCTGGGATTCCTAGGAAGGAGTGATGGATTTTTCCTTTCCCCAGGTCCATGGTCCTCTTAGTTGTCTAAGCCTGATATTTACTGTCATCATCCCTTTGAACTAGAGACCTTTTATTTGATAGAGGGCCCAATGGGGCCTTAAGGGCTGAGTATACTGCTCCTGTATTCACTTCAAAGTTTACTGGAGTCCCCTCCACTTCAAAAGTTACCCTGAGCTAGGGGATGGGGTCTGAGCCCTGACTTTCTTAGTCATCCTCCAGAGTCAGAATGGCCAGCTGGCGTGGCTGTCTCTTTATAGGGAACTCTATGGCCCAGTATCCTTTTTCTTTAGAGTAGGCACACTGATCTGAGGCCAGGGGTGGCCTCTGGCATGGGCCCTTCCTGTCACCCTATGTCTTAATTTCTGGCGTCTTTCTTGTTGTGATCAGGACCTTAGTCAATGCCTTAGTCTGTCTTTTGGTTCTCTCATCCTCCCTTTGCTCCCTTTCTTTCTCCCTGTTTCTCTCTTATAGTATACTTTCTTGGCTTCTTTGACAAAATCTCTCTTTTAATTTTTTTTTAATATCCATGGCAGCTTGCTCAATTAAGGCCATCGTGACAGATGCCTTTTAATCTGCTGCCTGAGGATCGAAAGGAGTATATCTCTTATATGCCTCCATGATTCTCTCTAGAAACATAAATGGAGATTCATCAGGCCTTTGAATAATTTCTCTTACCATGGCCAAATTAGTTGGTCACCCAGCGGCCACTTGGAGACCCGCTGTTAGAGCCTGGCAATAATTGAACAGATGCTCCCTATCTTCAAAGGTGTTGGGGTCCCAGTTGGGTGGGTTTAAGGAGAAGCCAGCTTTGATTATGTTGGGAAGTTGTGTTGGTCGCCCATCAGGTCTGAGGATATTTTTTTCTACATTCCAGGAGATTTTTCTCTCATTGCTCTGTCATGAAGAGAGTCGCTAGGTGGTGATGGCAGTCACCTCAAGTAGGCAGGTGTGAAAACGTCGGTGAGTTCTCTGAGTTCTTTTAGCCGGGCCAGCTTCCTCCAGGGAAGGAGGGGCTGTGTGTGCCGCGGGACAGTCATCTGGATGACGCTGGGCCAGCCTAGCTTCCTCGAATGGTGGAGAGGCTGAGTCAGCAGAAGGGGAATCACTTAGAGGGTGTTAGGGGTTGGGAGACGAGGGCAGATGATAAGGAGGGGGTGGTGAGTCCAGTAGAGTCTTGAGACTCAGGGAGAACAGAGGGTGGAGGAGGAGGAGCAGAGAGGTTGAGATAGAATCGTGGGGGAAGGAGTAGGAGCAGGTGCAGGGACAAGGAAAGGCTTGACCCATGGAGGAGGAGATTTCTAGAGGTACTGACAAGTTAAGATATATGGCTGTTGATCTGGATGTCTATGTGGCACCTGCTGAAAGACAATATCTCGGACTTTTCAAATAAGTGCGAAGTTGAAAGATCCTTCTATGAGCCATCCGACTGCAATGGTGGGTCATTCTGAGACACAGAATCTGCCAGGTCTGGCGTTTTACTGAAAAAGAAAGATTCTGAGCCCTTAAGCAGATTTTGGTCCAGTGATTAAGGGTCAGGGACAGAGGCATTGAAATGATCTGTCCCATAATGAAATATACACAGACACTGAAAGCAACGACACACAACACAGACAAGACAAGACAATAAAGACAGGCAATGGACGTCCAATACTGAGACCAGGACTGACTAGTCGGCAAAACCTGAAGGGCTGGCAATACCGAATCAGAAACAAAATATCACTGAGTCGAGGAGACTATTGTTCCATGATTTCCCGAGTCTATCCCCCAGGGACATGGCCTGTGGCTCTGTGACATGTGTGTCAGCCACCATGGGAGAGAGCTCACGCTCTTTACCAATAGCCATTTTGCCATACCCTAACCTGAAGCCTGAAACGAGAAAGATGGGCCTTATTTACCCCCAGAGGAGCCCGTTGGGGGTATTTTGTCTGCAGCTTCCGGATCTTGCTAGGGCCACCAGATGTAAAGGTTGGGCGAGCATCTGCGGCAGAGACCACTAAGAGACTGTCTCATGCAACAGCAAAGGGTTTATTGGGAGTCCGGCATGAAGGGCTCAGAGATCACTTGAACAGAGCAGAGAGCCCTGAGAACAGCTTAAGAAATGGTTATATATTTTTCTTGGAGAGGGCAGGGAGAGAAATTTATTGATGGGTAATGGCGAGTGTCAGTTTGCGAGCAACTGGTTGACGGAGTACATTCTGCAGTTTGGCAGTTTGGGACAGCACATTCTGGGAACAAGAATAGTAAACAGTTCTCAAGATTTCAATGGTGTTTTGTTAAGCATACAGAAAAACAGGAAATGACAAGTATCTATTTTATTAACCTTTCAATATAAATATGAAAACAGAAATCTAGTTAAGATTTGAAGTCCAGAAGTTCATTTGGCCCTTGATTGGTATACTTAGCATTGAATTACGTTCTGTAGAGATGTCCCAGAAATATGGATATACAATGTCATAGGACCTTGTACCTTCTCAGAGGTCAGTTCCAAAACACAGTCTCTAAGGGGAATCACACCAAAGTGCAAGCCAAGTTGGACCCAGTTACCTCTTCCAACTTCCACACAAATGACCGCAGTTAAAACCAAAACACTCTCACATGACACTCATCTTCTTCCATATAGACACTCATCATAACTTCTGGCAGGAGGATTCCATGAGAGGCGGAGCACAAGACAGTGTCCCAAGTAATCTCCCTTTCCCCTCATTTACCAAAAGTCAGGGTGGCCTGGACACCCTTCCTGTGAACCAGGAGTGATCAAATATGCCTGCCGTTAACACAGCTCTGTTCTCCAATTTGAGGCCTACTGACTGTCGGTTTAGATTCTTTATTTGAATTGAATTCATAAGAAAACCCAAGAACCTATGGGCTAGCATCTGCAGGGCTTTGAATAACTCATTTGACCCATTTGTTCCCTATTCTCACTTGAGGGAGGTTAAGAACCTTATGGAGGAATGCGAGAGACTTCATCCACAATGACTGATTTTTGGCCATTTTGATTTGGATCCACACATGGGATCTTTCTTACTATCCATCAGGTGCTGAGAATCTAAGCTCTATGCTCACACAGGGCCAAAGGGCTGATTCAGACACATCCCTTTCCAAAGGAATTAAGCAAACAGCCACAGGTGATGCCCATTCATTTCCGTTTGAAAACTCTTTTCTTCAGGAATCTCGAAGGCGTGGCCTGAGGCAAAGACCTTCCTGAAATTCAGGGCAACAGAACAATAGGTAATAAAAAGGCCAATTGCAGGGTTTCTCCACTGAGACTATCCTGGTCACACTGGTATCTGAGTTTTCTGAGATTCTTGCCAATTCCTTCAGCTATCCAGTACATGTCCATGTCACGGTGCTTGGAGGTGCTACATATCGTGGACACAAAAGCATGAGTCTATTCTGGAGAGTGGCCAGAATTCAGGAAGAAAACAGGAACTTAGGAAGATAGCCGGTGTTGCCCATTGATAAGGCAAGCCAAACAAACCGACTTTCCTACCTATTCTCTGAACATGAGACAAAACCACAAACACACATCCACACCCACAAAGTCACCTCCTTCCCCCAAGTAGGTCTCTCACTCTCCAGAGTGTCCTCTGACTGCTGGGTCATACTGTGTTCCCCCGATATGGCCTGTCCTGTTTCAGATCTGGTCTCCTTGTCCAACTCTGTGAAGTGGTCAGGAGCCAGCTGTGAGCCACTACCTGCTTTTTCAAAAAAGGCCCCTCTTCAGAGTTTTCCTGGCATTTGGCCATCCTCACATCATTAGGTACCAAGAAAGACTGACTCTGTCCTTGCTAAATCGAAGCAAGTGAGACCACTAGGACTGGGACTGGGATTGGCTCTGTGTGCCTGGCTTCCTGGATCCCAAGTTCAGAGAGTTCCATCACCAAGGAAGTGAGGTGAGGTCGCATCCTTCAGGAACTGAATGAGGTCACTGCCTTGGCAACCACTTTGTCCAAACAGTTGCTTCCAAGAGTACCATGAAAAGGAGGCTGACCCTACATTCTGTGGCACTTTCGCAAATTAGGATGGTATATCAACCATAGGCACCAAGGAACAGCTCTCCACTCAGGCCTGGTTTGGTCCATCTTCTCTATATTAGGAAGAGAGCCTTTAGTCCCGGGAGCATTGCAGTGAACCTCTGCACTAAAACTATTAGCAAGCACCTGATGGAGGAGGCCTCCATAGGTAAGTGGCGCCTTTATAACATCTGATATCCGGTTAAGGGAGATCTCTTCTGATGACAGAGATGTGGCCTGGGGAGGCTCACATATACTCCTGTCCAAGACAGTAACAAGAATCGTTCTGTCCTCTGTTCTGTTCTGTAGGAAATTCCTCTGCAAGGGTAGAGAGGTGCCGACGGGCACGCACGCTCTCCTACCCTGGAGCTTTAGCAAGATGTTGCACTGTACCACTGTTTTTCTGTTTAGGCGCCGGGTTTCTGTTTTTCTTTTTGTGTGTGTGTGTGTGTGTGTTTTGTTCTGCGTTCTATTTTTTTTGTTTGTTTGTTTGCTTTTGTTCATTTTGTTGTGTGATTTTGGTTGTAAAAACTTAAGGATATTGGACGTGAAAATGGGTAATAAAGAGAGTAAGCCTGACACCCGTTTGAACTGTGTTTTAAGGAACTGCGATTAACTTTACCCCCCTTTGTTTAGCAGGATGATAGAAGCCCCTAGCTGGCTGCCTGGAGCACAACCATTGCAGAGGGCAATGCCTGCTGGGGACCTAAGAACTGAGTATCTCCCAGGTTAACAAGTGAAACTCCTTTAAAACCCCTTGTCCCTCCAGATCAAGAGAGTCACAACATTTGGCAGAGTCCCCTGTGTTTCTCCTTTGTTAGCAAAGCAATTAGCCTCCCCTTTTCTTTTTCTCAGAACCCATTCCTCATTATTTAATTGGTATAAATTGGCTTCTAGGTCAGGAACCGAACTTTAAGTTACAAATTTGGTACCCCCCCTCCGCCCCAGAACTTTGTGAGAGCTGTCTACTGAAATGTTAGGAGATGGAGCTTGCTTGGGGTGGAACTGAACCAGAGGAGCTAATCCTGTAAGTAAAAGGAGGGACTGAGGGACCCCCAGCAGCTGCCAAAGCCCTGTTGATTCAGGGAATACCCTCCTTCTTTCCGTGCACTGTAAGGATTATGCCACCTCTGTCTTGTTAAAAAAGAGAAAAAGAAAAAGGAGACACTAAATTCAGTAAAGTCACCATATAGACACTTTATTCTACATTTCAGGTTGCCCCTCTGTTAAAACATCTGGTCCCCCCCGCCACTGGTGTAGTAGATTTTTTCTCTTATCTGCTCTGGTTTAAAGGATTCTGTCTGACAACCATAGTCTCTACCTCCTTTCTGTCTGTCTTGTGTCTTTTTTTCTGGTCCTTTAAGACATGTGCAATAATGTGTTGATATTATAAATTTTTTCTTGGGAATGATCTTAGCTGAATGTGTGTCTAAATGATGATGTTTTATCATAAAAAAACTGGTATCTGAATGGGTTTTTGAAGCATTGCACAATCTTGCAGTTAAAAGTCGGGTTTAGGTCATTGTTTAGTTTAAGATTTCAGGTAATTCATGGCAGAGAACTTAAATACTTAGGATGGAAAACTGAAGAACTCTACTTCCAAGTTGGCAAGTAACTTCCCAATCATTCACTTTTTTTTTTAACCAATTTTGAATTCGGTAGCCAGAGGAAATGTCACTGTGTGTACCAGTGCATTAATTTGGACAAGGATAGTAAACCATAGTATGGTATCTGTTGACAAAATAAGATGTAAAGACATAAAATTTTGTGAATTGTATCTTGAACTTGTATCATAATTTTCAACACCCCAACCGGAAAATTATGGTTAATATGCCTTAGGCCTGAGGTGTCTGCTCAGAATAGCAGTTTTTTTCCTGCTCCTTCCAGACCTCAGCCATGACTCATGTTGAAATGCAAATGAAAAAAGCCTGCAAGCTTAGTAGGAGACTGATTTGATGCCTAACAGAAAAAAAAAAGTAAATTGTATGGTATTTACTAATTACTGGCCAGTCATTTTTTCTAGGACTCTTATTGTTTTTCTTAGATACTTTATTATTTTTGAGCTCATGATTCTGAGCATACAGACCTAGGTTAATGTTTTTCTGATCAGTTCTATCTTTGACCAACTGTGGACTTTTTGAAACATTGCAATAGATATTTAACCTGTGAAAAACTACAAGGCCTTTACTATTATTATGTGTGCACAATTTTGTTATGTGTTGTCTGTCTATATAGACATATATACGTATATCATATATATGATACACAAATTAACATATATAAGGAGCGCTCATAAAAAAAAGCGCTCATAAAAACAAATTTTAAAAAGTGGATCCAAAGATCTTTAGTTCACGTGGTTTAAATGTTTCAATTTAAATCGGATAAACAGATAAAAATAAATGTTTTTAAATTTAAGCTTACAAATTTTTCTAGGTGTTCAAAAATCTAATAAAATATTAATATCTACAAAACGTCTAATATGCCTTGCTTCTAGAACATTTTCTTCAACATAAAAATGGTTTACACTGTTCAATACATTTCTCTAATATTTTGATAAATAAGTAAAGTAAATTTGATATGGGATTACTCATTCGTGAGTACTTTTGTTAGAAATCTGATTCATTTACTAAGGTCTGTATAAGTTTTTACTAAACTCTATATAAGGTTTTAAAAATCAGTCATGTGTTAATGAGACAAAAATTTTTTGAAACATAAGTTTACCCATAACATTGTGTTTATTAAGTTTTATTTTTTCTAGAGCAAGGAACCATAAAAATTAAAAAACTTATTAAATCAGAACTGTTATTTTAGAGCATTGTACTGCCATTTCTTTAAAAGCTAAACTTGGTTAATGTAGAAACATCAATGTAATTGTGATGCTATTAATGTTTTCATATCTTACAGGTATGCAAGTCTGTAAGGTAGAAACTTTAAAAGAGCATTATATCAAGCTGGTGTTCTGAAGTTGTATGGTAAAAAAATATATTGGAGATTTATTTACCTGTTATCAATAAGATATGTAAAGTTTTATGTTACTTTTTACATTGTGGAACAATTTAAATGTATTTTTAAGTTAATGAGAGCCTAATCTATGTAAAAGTTGAAAACTTTCAGGCTTTCTTTAATTCATGTTTTAAATGTGATATCATATGGTGTTAGCTAATGTTCATTAGACCACAAACAATTTATGTAAACTTTGTCAATGTTGCTTTTAATTTTTACTTTTTAATAAAAACAACCCCATACCATTATTGTCATCTGGTAATAACAAAAGGGTAATCAAAGCAATATAAACAAATACTTTAGGATTATACTCCTAAACAAAAACTCCTAAAAAAACAAAACTGCCTTCTCAATAATTCATGACTTCATTGATCATTTCTAGTTAGAGACACTTGGTAGCAGAGTAATATTATCTCCTTTTGGTACACAGTGACCCGGTTCTGTTCTTTACTTTGTTTTAAATCAATTTCTTCTGCATCATCTGATGAGAGGTTCATATACTTCTTAAAACCAATGATTGAGCCCTCAACCTGCACATTCACTTGCTCATAGAGAAAAAACCTGAAATTGGGAACTATTTTGCAAGTGTCTGAAGATGAATTTGATGGGTTACACCTTCACTGTCTGTACATTTTGACCTTGGCCACAGTACACTAAAATGGAAGTTCACAAACACCACAATGACCTAGAGGCTCCTCACATAGAAACTTACAGATCTGGTATACTGTTTTCTAGAAACCCTTCCAAATTATAAAGTAATTCTAATAATCCATGCTTATCATAATTTTTCCTACCAAAAACCAATCCTGAGTATGAACTATTAGTTTCTTAAGGAGTAGATCTTCTCAGACCCCCAAACAAAAAAAAAATAAAAAAATAAAGATCAGCTTTAGAACTAAAATGCTTAAGATTTATAAAGAGCCCTGCCTTACCTGAGATAAGGCTGTGTGTCCCATCTTACTATATGTGAGAATGACTATGAAACAAGTACGTCAGATAATATTTCTTTAAAGTTATGTTAAAAACATAAAAAATGTCAAGATTCCTAGGATCTCAAACAGGGGATATAATGTAATACTCAGCCAAAAAATTTAGGGTAGCTATTACACGAACTAAGTATTTTTACTTTTGTTAATTTTAGTTGAAATTTTCTTATAAGTTATCTAAAGATTCCCTGTTAGTGTTTTACAAATGTGTTGCTTTAAGAACACAACATGGGTTTATTCAAGATAATAAGTCATCACCTACAATACAGACAGAATAATACAGATCCCAATTAATAAAAAGATAATTATAAAGTTATAGACATTAAAGTCCAGTACTCTTAATATAAGGCTGTTAAAATTAATTTGCTGGATGTTTAAGATTAGGATTTAAAATTAAAGTTAAATGAAAAGGGCCAAGAAAACCAATATTTGGCTCTTACCCTCTGAGTCAATCTGAATCCAGGGAACAGGGGACTTCTCTAAAGAGCTTTGCAACTCTGAGCCACATAACCTCCTGATCAGGGAGATTAATGAGACCACTGGAGAACAGAAAGCCAATCAGTGCATTTGTTATGAAGAGGAGAGTCATCAGAGAAAGGAGATATCTCTGATGCTTCTGAGGGAAGCCAAATGGTCAAGCAAGACCTGGACCCACCTAGCGCAAATGGCACTAGCAGAATTGAAAATGTGCTCTCATTTTTCCAGAATTGACTCCCATAAAGCTCAGCTGACTGTTAACAATAGATAGAAACAAAAGTCCGTTTGACTGCTTCATCTTAAACACTTTGGAAAGACAGTTAAGACCAAAATACAGCCATTCCTGGGCATTTTAAATAATAATAATAATAATAATAATAATAATAATAATAATAATAATAATATTTTAAGGTATGCACTTTATTTTAGCCTCCCAAAATAAGAAAGACTGGAGGCTACAAAGAAGGATTCTCAGACAGGAATGCCTGATACTTATAAAAAGAGACTATCAAGAAGAGCTGCCACAGGCAGAAATTTTTAATTTAAGGCCTGCAGATATTCCTAACCAACACAGGTAGGCTTGGTGTTTGCTAGTACGATTATCCAGCCCTGAGTAACAGAATTAAAGGTTTCTCTATTAGACGCAGAGGTCATACTAGAAAAAGGATTTTACAAGATCAGATGACATTACATTGTTAAACTGTATCTTATGGGGAAGGACAACTGTAACACTAAAAGTTAAATATTAATTTGATAGTCCTGATAACTGGGGATATTAAAGACTGGTGAGGGAACTTCTATACAGCAACATGTTCCGGCTACTGCAACATTTATTCAGTACTCATGGTTTTTGTTTCTCTCATAGAAGAACCCATCCCCAGATGACTTTACAACCTGTTCTTCCCCAACCAGACTTCAATCCGAAATGACTTCTAAAAGGCAACTCATGTCCCCCAACTGACTTATAAAAGGCAACTCATGTCCCTCACGCCATGCCCACTCACTTCACCCTGTCTCAGGTTAGAAGAAGAAATAATGATTGACGCCACTCTTCTTACAACAATGGAGAGAAAGATAAGTAGACTATCAATATAAGTAATTAATTAAGTCTGGTAAAATCAGGGAGATCGGTTTTGGGTAAGTTCTAAAAATTTGGAGAATCTTACCTGAGGAATTAAAATTTCCTCAGTGCTCTTCCCCTAATCTATTAAAGATTTGAAAGGGACACAGAGAAAAGGGGGAAATGATAGACCCAACCTGATCTTTAATTTAAATTGGGAGCCATCTTGCCAAAAAGCCATGAAAAGGTAATTTTGTCTTTACCATAAATTACTGCAAATTCTGAACCTGCTTGAAATGCCTGCCCGTGCCTTGAACTCACGCATGCCCGGCTCTCTGACCAGATAGCAGCCCTCTCTGAAACTTTAGTGACACATCATAAATATTTGCCTTCTCTGGCCAGACAACATCCCTCTCTGAGGCTCTAATGGTCCTCTGAATTCTGATGTAGGGACAGCAAAAAAAACCTAAACTACCATTAGTGTGATGCTTGTCAGAGTTCTGTTATCTGTAACACCCCTTTTGTGTAACTTTCTGGGCTATAAAGCTGGGCTGTAGGAAAGCTGGGGTTGCTGTCTTGTTCCGGCTGTTTTGGGAGGGGAGGCAGCATGAAAGGTAGAAATAATAAGATTAATCTAATATGATTTTAATTAGAGTCAGTGGTCTTTTCTTGTGTCGTGGTCTAACAATTAACACTCCAAAAACATGGAGCTCTGACAGCCTAAAGACTTCTTGAGGAACTTCCTCTGAGGCTGGGCACTTGAAATATATGTTGTTGTAAGGAGCTTTAGCTTCCTTTCTAGTGAGACCATCAAAGATGGGTTTGAATCTATGTGACCTGGAGGACATGGTTTCTTGTATTCTAAAGAACATAAGGCAGCAGTGCTGAATTTTCTCTTTTTAGGTAAACTGTGGCCACTGGGTGCTAAGTGTCTCCCCGTGTGGACTGTGAAGACATTTTTTCATCCTCCACTTTTCGTGGTGTTTCGTGCTGCTGCACTGGGAGTTTGGTATTTGCTTCATGAAATACAAAGAGTTCAACTGGGACCCAGTTTTGGAGGGAGTTCTGTCACTTGTGGTGGGTCAGGGTCTGCAGGAGAATGCAACAACCAGGTTATATCTCACAGAGCTTGCCCCCTTGTACATAGAAATCTGACTCTGAACTTTGCCCTGGAACCTCTCCATGTAACAAGATGCCTTTACATAGAAGGTTCTGCTGGATGCACAATGTCAGTCACAAGCCATTTGGAAGGCAATGGCAAATCCTCATGGCCACACCACAGATGTATTATCACACACCTGCCCACCACTGCAATAGGCCCACTACTCAGCAGGCTCCAACTTACTGGCATCTTTGTTCTACACCATTGTCATGAAACCCGGTCAATCATGGCATTCTCTTGTACACTAATGATCAGCAACAAGACATCCAAAGGTTCTCTAGTGCCACCTGATTATTGGAATTTCAAAAATTTCATTGTATTTATCTAGCCACTTTTCATGGATGAAGTTGGAGACACTGTGGGTTTCAGTTCATTCAGGAACCATTAAATGGTGAGGAAGCTCATTTCAATGAAAGCTCTGGAGAACTCTCACAGGCAAGTCTTCCCATAGAGTCTTCAAAAGGTCACATGAAGCCAGGCCCATTGAGGTCTTCAATGTGACGTCCAAGGGTGTTCTGATTCTCAACTATGGCTGCCAAATCTTTCAGAATAAAATCATGTGATTTCCTAGCTTAGATTCCAAGGCTCTGTGGAAAGCCACCCTGTCCTTGATCTCAGTTTCCAAGGGCGAATCCCATGCGTGGCCTCCTAAAATCTGAACACAGTTCATGGCAATATTTCTCTGAGATCAGTTCCAGAACTCAGACTTTAAGGGGAATCACACCAGAGTTCAAGCCCAGGGAGACCCAGTCATCACTTCCAACCGCCATGCAAATGACCACAATTAAAACCAAAGCACTCCCACAAGGCCCTCATCTTCTTCCATATAGACACTCATCATAACCTGTGGTTCGAGGTTTCCATGAGGGGATCAGTCCAAGACAGTGTACAAAATAACCTCCCTTGCCCTCATTTGCCTAAAGTCAGGGTTGCCTGGACACCCTTCCTGAGAACCAGGAGTTATCAAATAGGCCTGCCATAAATACTGCTCTGCTTCCCGAATTTGAGGCCTACTGACTCTCGGGTATATATTCTTTATGTGAATTGGAATCATGAGAAAACCCAAGCACCTATGGGCTATTTTCTGCAGGGTTTGAAGAACTCATTTGACACAAAGGATCCCTATTTTCAATTGATGGAGGTCAGGAACCTTACAGAGGAAGGCGAGAGACTTTGTCCACAATGACTGCTTTTTTGGCCATTTTGGTTTTGGAAGCACACATGTAATCTTTCTATAGATCCATCAGGTTCTGAGAATCTATGCAACAGCCTCACACATTGCCACGAGTCTGATGCAGACACATCCCTTTCCAAAGCAATTAAGCAAAGAGCTACAGGTGATGCCCATTAATTTCCATTGAAAACCATTTTTTCAGGCTTCACAAAGGGGTGGACTGAGACAAAGACGTTTCTGACATTCAGGGCAACAGAACAATAGGTAAGCAAATGGCCCAAAGCAGGGTTTCTCGAATGATATCTGAGTTTTCTGAGATGATCCCATTCCCTTCAGCTATCCAGTACGTGGCCATGTCACAGAGCCTGGAGGTGGTACATATTGTGGACACCAAACCATGAGCCTATTCTGGAGAGTGGCCCGAATTCAAGAAGAAAACAGGAACTTAGGAAGATAGTAGTTTTTGCCCATCTATAAGGCAAGCCACAGTCCATATATAAATTGGGCAGGATGAATGCTGTGAAGCTTTCTACAAGACAGGAAACATCCATTGATGCATTCTCTTTTCTAATATCTACAACCACAGACACAGTGGGATAAACAGACATAAAAACACTCGCCTTATCAAAAGACTTACTAGAAACGATCCAATCCAAACCAAACAAAGCGACTTTCCTACCTATTCCCAGATCATGAGACAAAACCACAAACTCACACGCACACCCACAAAGTCACCGCCTTCCCCCAAGTAGGTCTGTAACTATCCGGAGTGTCCTCTGACTGATGGGCCATACTATGTTCCCCCAAAATGGGCTATCCTATCTCAGATCTGGTCTCCTTGCCAACAATGTGAAGTTGTCAGGTGCCAGTGGTGAGCCACTACCTGCTTTCTCAGGAAAGGCCCCTCTTCAGAGCTCTCTTGGCATTTGGCCATCTTCACATCAGTAGTTACCAAGAAAGACTGACTCTGTCCTTGGTAAATCCAATCATGTGAGACCACTGGGACTGGGACTGGGACTGCCTCTGGGTGCCTGGCTTTTTGGATCCCAAGTTCAGAGAGTTCCATCACCAAGAAAGTGATGTAGGTCACTTCCTTCTGGAACTGAATGAGGTCACTGCCTAGGCAATCACTTTTTCCTAACATTTGCTTCCAAGTGTCCCAATAGATGGAGGCTGCCCCTACTTCCTGTGACACTTTCACAAGTTAGAATGGTATATCAAACATAGCACCCGGAAGCAGCTCTCCACACAGGCCTGGTTTGGTCCATCTTCTCTACATTAAGAAGAGAGAGATTGCTTCAGACACACCCATTCATCCTGACCAGGTTGTTTGTCATGGAAGATGACTTTTGCTCTCTCAGGTCCTTCATAGCTTCCTCTATCTTCCCCAGGGTTCATTTCTGCATGGACCTTTGAGGTTCTCAGCAGGTGGAAGATCTCTTATGTTCCTGTATTGTAAGACCAACTCTGTCCCTGCTCTTCTGTAAAGTTAGATGGAGGGCAAAGAGTATGGTTAGGGTTAATAACATGTTTGATTTGGTTTAGGAATCATTCTGCTGGATGAATAATGGTATTGGGAACCTGCGATATTTGTAAGTATATATAGAGGTGAAATATATGTATGAAAACAGAAATCTAGGTAAGATTTGAAGCCCAGAAGGGCATTGGATCCTTGATTGGGATACTTAGCTTTGAATTATGTTCTGCACATGTGTCTCAGATAAATCTATACACAATGGTATAGGACCTTGTACTTGGATGATTGAATGTCTAAAAAGGATAGTTGGTACGATTAGGAAGATAGTTGGTAGAATTAGGAAAAACAGAGTGAGTATAGGATTTGAAAAAAAAGTTCTTTAGCAATAGGGTTTCAGGTAGAGAGAAAATGTAAATGTCAGCACATGTGAAGAGTTGGTCACAATGATGAATTGGGGAAAATATGTAGGAAAGCAGATATCAATAGAGACATAGGAAATCACGCAAATGATAAAGTGATTGATTGGATTAGACATTTTCAGCAGGCTTGAAGTTGAATATATAATCTTAGGAAGAAACACATATGTAGTCACCAATAGGATTGACATTTGAGAGCATTAGCCAACCTGGACACGGGTGATTTTTATAATCCATACTCATATTCCATTTAGGCTTTGGTACAATCGTAAGTGTGACTTTGCATTTTGTTGCCAGAATATTACTGTGATAAAATGTATATGTAGATCAGGTGACATGAGTATTTCTTGCACCATTTCTGGGAGCAATATTTTGAAGAGGTATAAATTAGTATTGGGGGCACAAATAGGTGTACCATGTGTGTATGAATATAGAGAGAATGATTGAATAGACCATACTGTGAATAAATAATATAACTTGTTCCAACTTTACAAATTGGAATAAATTAATATCTCAAAATACATAGCAAATCTTATATTGATATACATACATTCATTCCAACCAGTTATACATCTAATGGTAATATTAGGGTTGTAGTTTATCATAAATTCTGTGTGAGTTTTGCTTCAAAATTGATTATGGAAATCGAAAATAATGTGTTTGGAAAGAAGTCTCATGAAATGAGCAGTGAAAAACAAGTAGGAATATATGTGTTCTGAAGCAGGAAGTGATTGAATGTGTTACAAATGTCTTTAAATTTGTGAACTTGTGGATGAAATGTACATTTTATGATGTACAAAAACTGAAGAAATAGAAATGTACCAGTGTTGAATAAAATTGAACGTCAAAATACACATCATGTCCCATAGGAATCTACTAGCATTGATGTTAAAGTGGGTCAGTTACTGTAGAAATATAAGGATTTGTTTGCACCATTCACTGAAGTAAGTTTTCAGTACTAGAAAACAAATATGTATTTCAGGTGGATGAATGTTTCTGAAAATAATCTTATGAAAAGTTGATTATAAAACCACATACATGAACATTAGTGAATTTAGGGAGTGTATAATAAGACACATGTATTTCATATTTTGAAAAATCTAGAGTGTATATATATATATATATATATATATATATATATATATATATATATATATACACACACACACAAATACATTGGAAAGTAGAAAATATATGCCAATCAAAATTCATCATGAAATATATATCATCCACAGATCCAAAAATATTAATTTTACTGAACATGGATTTATGTATAATGTTGCTCAACTAAAAAGCTCACTCATAGTTTGAATTTTCAGTTCCAAAAGCATTTAGGAGGAGTGATTTCTTCTCATACTTTGTATCTGCCAAGTTAGCCACCTCACAAAAATGTACGTGTATTCCAGGTAGGATTTTTTATGTGCATATAAAAATACATGTGCTGAATTGGCTACAGAAAATGGGAGACAGGAATTCACATGTGTGTTAACTTTAAAAACACATGGAGAACATTTTCAAGAAAAAAGTTGACAAGATTTATAACTCCTACCCTATATCATGCAAAAGGCAAGACCAACTATTCACCATGCCTCCTCTGAACTGCTTGTATTTCTATTCTGTTTGGGTTATTTTTCTCCATCATATTAGGATTAGTAGTCAGAGTCTAGTAGGGTATGGGTTAGTGTCAGAGTTTCAGTATTTCGAATGAAAAATTGCAAAATGTATCCAATGTGTATGTAAATATGTGCTACACAAAAATCTTCCCACTCTTATCCAGAACAATGTCTTGACAATACCTTCGCCCCAAGTAAGAAACAATTAGAGGAAAAGAGTTAGAAATTCCGTGAATACATATCTGGAATGGAAAACAATCAGGAGTTCACAATCTTGGAAGTGGTAGAGGAGTTTTCAAAAGTAAGGGACAGGGTAAACACTCCACAAAAATGGAATTCTGCTGGCCTAGAGACTTCTTGGGAAACTCTCTGTGAGGTTGGGCACTTGAAATATATGTTGTTGTCAGGAGCTTTAGCTTCCTTTCTAGTGAGACCATAAAAGCTGGGTCTGCATCTATGTGACCTGGTGGACATTGTTTCTTTTTTTCCCAATGAACATGAGGCAGCATTGCTGAATTCTCCCTTTGTAGGTAAACTGTGGCCCCTGGGGGCTAAATGTCTCCCCATGTGGACTGTGAAGCCATATGGTCATCCTCTATTTTCGTGGTGTTTTTGCTGCTGCACTGGAAGTTTGGTACTTGCTTCACGAAATACAAGGAGTTTAAATGGAACACAGTATGGGAGGGAGTTCTGTCACGTGTGGTGAGTCAGGGTCTGCAGGAGAATACAAGAACCAGGCTTCTATCCCACATAGCTTGCCCCCTTGACTATAGCAACCTGATTTTGAACAGCGTCCTGAAACCTCTCCATATAACAAGATGCCTTTACATATAAGGGTCTGCTGGTTTGACCATGTCAGTGACAAGCCATTTGGAAGCCAATGGCAGATCCACATGGCCCCACCACAGATATTTTATCACACACCTGCCCACCATTGCTCTAGGCCCACTACTCAGCAGGATCCAACTTTCTGGCATCTCTGTTAAACACCATTTTAATGAAAACCAGTCAATCAAGGCACTGTCTGGTATACTCATTGTTGGAAAAAGTATAAACGGCAGCCATACCCCAGAGAAAAACCCCAACATGGCGCCTAAGGACTTCTTCTTCCTACCTTCTTCTTTTCTGAAGTGGCGCGAAAAGTTCCCGCCCGGGTGAACTCTCCCACTGGTGCCAATTTCAAATCTCGCTGGCGGGGAACCTTAGCCCCAATGAGAACTAACTCCTGGGCTCCGGAGCTGATATCTGAAAGAACTTGCCAATAAACGGGTGGGTTGCCTGCCATTTATCTAAGTACTTTCATCTCCTCCTTAGTTCTATATAAGCACACAGCTTTTTGCAATAAAATTGGAATTCTCCCGGCGAAGTGCCTTTGAGTGGGGAGTTCTTTCATTCTGGTGCCCCGTTTGAGGATACGGGTGAGCTCTTTCCAACAAGAGCCCCGTCCCCCGTTCCGCCCAGACACTCCATCCTGGTCCGCTCTTTTCAGACGCCAGCTTCCTGCACTCACCACTGATCTGATGTATGTAAGCCTCCCCTGACCCCGGCTCGCCAACTTCCTTCGGGCTACCACTAGTTTTGTGACCCTGATCGTCCAGCACACTCTAGACGCCCGGTAGGGGAGAGGGAATTCCTCCCACCAAGACCTTTACTGGTCACAGTGGACCCTCTAGTGATCCGTTTCCCTTTGGGGCATGAGGGTTCTGAGTTTACATGAGAGGCTCTGTGGTTTTTCCTTCTTTGCTGCCACTGCTGCTGCCGGCTAGATTTGCTGTTTCCTGCAGGGCTGCTGTGTCTGGCTGAAGCTGCCTCTCTGCTCAGGGAAAACTGAACTCCCGTCCTAGAACTGCATTCTGCTGGAGCTGGAGTTCTGTTTTCATTACTGACTCCTTCAGCTGCGTTCGAAAACTTTCCTGACGTCAGGTTGCCCATGGCTCCAAACCCATTGGGTCTTCCAGATCGCACTTCACTGGTGACGACCAGGTAGTACCCTCTGTATTTCCTCGCGACAGCTGGTCATTTTGGGGACACCCACGTGACCCCCATTCGCCCTGAATTTCCTGGAAGCCGTTCCAGCTCGGGTTTTCTCTTTGTCTCTCTCGCTTACTCTTATTCTCTCTCTCTCTCTCTCTCTCTTCCATCTCTCCCTGTGACAATGGGCACCTCTTCATCTGTACCTGAAGCCTCACCTCTCAAATGTTTAATAAAAAATCTGGCCACACTCTCCCTCACACCAGACATCAAGCCCAAACTTTTAATTAAATTCTGTACCCAAGATTGGCCTCCATATCCACTGGATAATGGCAATCATTGGCCTCCAGAAGGCTCCTTAGATCCAAACCTCCCCTGGGACCTTTTTAACTACTGCCAGCGTCTGGAAAAGTGGAGGGAGATTCCCTGCATTGAAGGTATTAGCCTTCCCACATAGCACCTTGTCTCTGCTCCTCCTGCCCTCCCCCTCAGGTCCTCCTTGCTTGCAATCCCCTCTCTTTCCCTACTTCTACTTCTGACTTCACAGATTCTTCCTCATTCAACCCAGCAGATGAACCCCCACCTTCTCCCCAGCCCCATCTGCCCCTTCTCTTCTGCAATACCCTCCTCATCCTCTGCCTGATTGCATGGATCCTCAGCCTTCCATTTTATCCCCCTCCCCTCCGTCCTCTTCTGCCTGCTCCACTTCCTCCTCTTCCAAAGAGACACTCCCTTCCCCTCCCTCTCCTTCCTGTCCTCCGCCTGCCTCTCTCAGTCCTCCTTTTACCAGGTCTAAAGGACTCCTTCCCACCCCTAAGACAATCGCACCCCTTCGTGAGGTAGCTGGTCCCGAGGGTGTCATCAGAGTCCACGTGCCCTTCTCCAGGTCAGACATTACTCAGCTAGAGAGCAAGTTAGGCTCAATCACCACTAAACCCACCACTTACATTCGGGAGTTTCAATGGGTCCTGCAAGCATATAGCCTCACTCATCATGACATATACATGCTCTTGGCGAATACACTTCTCCCCGAGGAAAGGCAATGGGTCTGGGAGCTAGCCCAAGCCCATGCTGATGAAAATCATAGGACCAATCCTGACCACCCCACGGGCTCTCATGCTGTCCCAGAGCAGGAACCCTATGGGATTACAACACCCCTGAAGGTTTACAGACTCATGACCTTTTTACATCCTGCCTCTTGGCGGGCCTGAAAAAGGCGACCCACAAGGCTGTTAACTTTAAAAAGGTGCAGGAGGTCATTCAAAGGAAGGAGGAAACACCTTCAGAATTCCTGGATAGACTAACCAAGGCCCTTCAACACTGCACATAACTCGACCCAGAAACCCCTGATGGCCGTCATCTCTTAATGACATATGTTCTGGCCCAAAAATACTCTGACATTAAAGCCAAGCTTAAAAAGCTTGAACAGGGCCCTGCTACTCCTCAGACCGAAATCCTCGCTGTCTCTTTAAAGGTTTTTCATGGTAGAGAGGATGAAAGTGAATGCCGTAGGCAGAGAGCTGAAAATGCCAAATTCCAAATGTTGGCCCAGGTCATTCAGAGAAGGCCATCACCACGCCGTCCCAATGTGACACCCCCTGGAGCTTGCTTCAAATGTGGTAAGGATTGTCCTTCGCCGAGAACACCCTACAACCCCTGCCCAACATGCCATCAAAGGAGACACTGGGGGGCAGACTGCCCAACAACCCGGAAGGGAGGTTGGTCAGCCACCCGGCAACCCCAGCCTCTCCTGGGATTGGCAGAGGAGAAGTGATGGAGCCCTGGGCCTTCCCTCCAAACTATTACCATCAAGAATCAAGAACCTAGGGTCACCTTCCTGGTGGATGGACGCTTCATTACCTTCCTTTTGGATACTGGTGCCACTTTTTCGGTCTTGAGGGAGTATTGGGGTTCTACCACACCCTCAAAAACTCCTATTGTAGTGGTAGGAGGTAAACAGATTTTCCCTCAAAATCCCTTTTGTCCTTCACTCACTCCTTTCTCGTTATGAGCCATTGCCCCATTCCCCTTCTGGAAAGGGACATACTCTCACTATTAAAAGTCACCATTCACATATCACCCCACACCTCTCCTACCTCTCATTTCCTCATGATGTTCCTAGGGGCAGATACACCTCCTTCATGCACTCTCCCACGACTATCTAAACCAGTTAACCCTGAGTTTTGGGACACAACTACACACTTTATGGCTAAATGCAGTCCTATTCATATTGTCTTACTGGACCCTTCAAGATATATTAGTCAACCATGATATCCACTCACAACCACAGCCTTCCTCGGATTAGAAGCCATCATCCAGGATTTATAAGGAAAGGGGTATCTTAGGCCTACACACTCTCCTTTCAACACCCCCATTCTGGCAGTTAAGAAACCTAACGTGTCCTACAGGCTGGTTCTAGACCTTCCCCTTGTCTACTCCTCTGTGGTCCCCATCCACCCGCTAGTGTCCAACCCTTACACCCTCCTCTCTCAGATCCCTGCCACTACTACCCACTTCTTGGTTCTAAATTTGAAACATGCATTCTTTTCTATCCCCTTGTTTTCAGAATCTCAGGATATCTTTGCTTTTACTTGCACTGACTCTCACACCCGCCATTCTCATCAGCTTACCTGGACTGTCCTCCCACAGGGATTCGGGGATAGCACCCATCTCTTTGGCCAAGTTCTTGCCCAGGACCTCACATCCTTTCACCCGACCTGTCCTGACTCTACTCTCCTTCAATATGTCGATGACCTTCTTCTATGTAGTCCCTCTGGGAACACTCTCAATCCCACACTGCTCAGCTTCTTAATTTCCTAGCAGACAAGGGAAATAGGAAGTCTCCCCACAAGGCCCAGGTTTCCCAGTCTTCTGTCACCTTTCTTGGTTTTTGCCTTACACCCAGAATAAAGGAAATAACACTGGATAGGAGGCAACTCCTCTCTGATCTTCCAGTGCCCCATACAAAAGCCAAAATACTATCATTCCTAGGTCTAGCAGGTAATTTTAGGGCCTGGATCCCAAATTATTCTCTTCTATACAAATCCTGTATGAACTAGCAAAGGGACCCCCTAGTGAATCTCTTGCCTCCTCCCCAAACTACCACTTGCGCAGGCTTCAGCAACTTGTCTTAAAGGCACTTGCCCTTCACCTTCCTGATCTTTCAAGACCATTTCATGTATATGTCCATGAAAAAGGGAGGCAAGAACTTGGGGTCTTAGGTCAAAACTATGGGCCTACATTTGCACCTGTGGCATATTTGTCCAAGAAAATTGACCCTACCATCCGTGAGTGGGCCCCTTGCTTAAGAGCTCTGGCTGCTGGACAAATTTTTCACAAAGAAGCCTCTACGCTTACTTTTGGGGCCCCTTTAACTATCCACTCCCCACATCACTTGAAGGATCTTTTAGCTTATAAGGGCTTTCAAACCCTTCCTCCATCCAGAGTTCTGTCACTCCTCACTTCCTTTCTGGAAAACCCTAATATTACTTTCCTCCCCTGCTCTGCACAGAACCCTGCTTCACTGCTCTCAATGACTCCCACGTCTAACACACCAACTCATAATTGGTTGGAAACCTTAGATGATTTCCTCCCCTGTCATTCTTCCATTTCTGAGAGACTACTAGCCAAGCCTGACCTTATCTGGTTTACTGATGGCAGTTCCTTTAGGCAGAATTGCACTCATTACTTTGGATACACTGTAGTTTCAGCCACTGAGATTATAGAGGCCAAAGCTCTGCCTTCAGGAACTACCAACCAGCAGTCTGAACTTATAGTAGCCACTCGTGCCTGCCTTCTAGCACAAGGCAAATCCCTAACCCTTTATACTGATTCAAAATATGTCTTCCATATCTTATCCCATGCTGCAATATGAAAGGAGCGAGGCCTACTTACCACCAAAGGTAATGTGATCACTAATTCGGCTCTTATAACCAATCTGATAAAGGCCTCCCACTTACCCACCCAGGTGGGAGTTGTCCATTGTAGGTCTAATTAGAAGGACGTCTCTCTTATCACTGAGGGCAATGCCAAAGCTGACCAGGAGGAACAAATGGCTGCTACCACTTCCAATGATGGACCCCCTGGGGGACATATAATGGCCACTTTAGACAGCTCATCTGAAGCCCCTACTTCTTCCAGTAAGAACAAGGATCTCTTCAAGTTCCTTCATACTCTATTCCTTTCCAATTCTCAGTCTTTGACCCTCTTTTTACAGAGCTTCTTCTCGCTCACCCTCTCTGACAAAGCCATGCTACAGAATATAGCCTCTAATTGTCAGATCTGTCAGTGGACCAACACTTATACTCCTTTAAGGCCCAAACATTTTCCTTCCCACCAAGCCCGGGGACACATTCCCACTGCTGACTGGCAGGTAGACTTCACCAACATGCTCACAGTATGGCGCACTAAATACCTCCTTGTCTTTGTGGACACTTTCTCTGGTTGGATTGAGGCATTTCCCACTTCCAATATAACGGCTTCCACTGTAACTTTAATCTTACTGACAGACATCATCCCCAGGTTTGGTATGCCCACTTCTCTACAATATGACAATGGCCCTGAGTTTATTTCTAGAATCACACAAAAGGTCTCTCAAGCCCTCTCCTTCAAGTGGCATTTCCACTGTCCATATTATCCCCAAGCTTCAGGGAAAGTGGAAAGGGTAAATTGTACTCTAAAGGAAGTCCTTACCAAATTGACAATGGAATTAAACTTAGACTGGGTCAAACTCCTTCCCTTGGATTTGCTTCGAATCAGAGCTCTCCCTAAAAACCATCTTTACTGTCTCCCTTTGAGATAATGTATGGAAGACCTCTTATACCCCCTGGGTTGGTCATTTCACAAGGACCTCTCACCCGAGATTTGTCTTTGCCTCTTTTGTATCATCTCCGCTCGGAACTCTGGAAATATCAGGACTGGCTTCATCCGGACCCAGTGTCCTCTCCAAACACTCCTCCCTTAACACCTGGGAGTCTAGTATATTATAATACCCCAGAGGAGAAAGGGACTCTTGCCCCAAAATGGGAAGGCCCCTATCCTGTCATTCTCTGTACCCCCACTGCCGCCAAACTCTCCTTACCAGACAACCGTCTAACTCCCTGGATTCACATTTCTAGGTTGAAGCCATATCACCAGGAGGCCCCACGTGCTGACGACAGGACCAACCCAGAGGAACTCCAAGAATCAACTCCTGAACCTCCCATTAACTCCTGCTCTCCACACTCATCTCACCCATTTAAGTTGCGGCTCACACGGTGTTCCATGCAGCCCAATTCCTCTTTAAAAAGTCACAATGGGCTCTCTCAACACCCTAATGTTCTGTAACTGCTTGTTTTTTGTGCTCTGCTTATTTTCTGTGGTCTATCGGGACTGGTCTTTACCCTCCTCTCCTACCATGTATTTATTCACTCTTCAGGAACGATACTCAGAACATGGCATGTAGAAGGTCCGTGCAGTGGATGCAACTACTTGCTTCATCCACAACTGCACCTCTATTTCCCTAAAATTGTCACCTTCAAGGACCTTCGTCCCTGGTAGCTGGAACTGGCTTTTCATTTGCTTCCTTTTTGATCAAACAAAAGACTATTGTCATTGGTGGCCTGAGATATATAATGGGTGCCCCTATTGGTCATGCAGGTTCCATGATGAACATGGTCGCTATTCTTACCACTCACTTGGTTACCCTAAAGTGTGGACTTCTAGTTACCTAAAGTGGGATAAAGTCTCTTTATCTGATAACAATGGATGGTATACTTTAGATATACCTGACCCCAAGGCCAAACGTTGGGACTATGTTGAGTTTGCTGTCTATGCTCGGACAACCTCAGCCAGACCCACAGGGTGGATGACAGTTGGCTGCACCCTGATTATGCCACCTAAGGCAACCATCCAGGTAATCAAACACATTAAGGAGTCAGAATCAAAACTTTTAGATCTTATCCATAGCTCATCCACAAAGGATTCAGACCCTTCAACCCCCTCAGGTCCCCTGACACATGGCTCAATTTGTTACACCAATCTCTTCGATTATTAAACTCCACCCCTCTTTCTGTGCCTCCTTCTCAGTGCTTTCTCTGTGCTTCACTTAGTCCCATTAGCGGCAGGAAATATTTCAGCAAAAACCTACAATTTCTCTAAGAAAGGACAACCCCTACATGTGACACGTATCCCACTGTGGGAAAGTTATTTCACCAATACTTTATTTGCTTTCATCTGTTTCCACCTGCCAATAATGAATCCTTTACCCATTTGTTCCTTGAGCTTAAGCACCCAATCGAGCCCTGCATTTATGCAACCTGGACAATTCCTCTGGTGTAATGGGTCTTTAAGTACCTCAACGATCAATGTCTCTGGCACCTGTTTCTTGGTTACTGTAGTTCCTCAGCTGTCTTTGTATACTCCCACCGAATTCCGACAGTTGGCCCTACCTTCCTGAACCCATAGGGCAGTCTTTCTGCCGGTTCTGGTAGGCCTCACTTTAACAACCTCAGTGGCGGGTCTCGGACTCTCTGGTGGAGCTATAGGTCATGCTCTATGGGCATTCAAAGACCTGCAACAAATACTGCAGGAAGCACTCGATACCACTGCTGAGTCTCTGGGCTCCTTGCAGCGCCAGGTTACTTCATTGGCACAAGTGGCTTTACAGAACCAAAGGGCAATTGATCTTCTCACTGCAGAAAAAGTGGGTACATGCCTATTCCTCAGAGAGGAATGTTGCTCTTATGTTAATGAATCTGGGCTGATAGAAAAAAATGTTGTTAAATTGCAGAAATTATTGACCAAATTGCTCAAACCTAGCTCCTCCAATCCCATAACAGGGTTTTTCCAATCCTATCTTGCCATGTACTTACTACCTATCTTGGGGCCCCTTATTGGGATGCTCCCTTTCTTTGCTGTCTTGCCATGCATAATGAAGTTCCTTCAAACCCAACTGCAAAAAATTTTTAATCAAAATTTCAACCAGCTTTTGCTTAGGCACTACCATCCTCTGATGACCGATGAACCCCTAACATCTCCAAGAGAACAGTTCACTCAGTGATGAAGCTCACTACCAGGCACGATGGAATGCAACGTACATCAGACAGCAGGAGGCAACGAGCTTGGAGAACCTCTTAATCTGCCATCCTGGATTCATGAGTCTTTATGACCTTCTAAGCTTCCTCATGGCCCTTGGCCTCTTCTATGTCAGTCCCCCAACATGGAACTTCTGCCAAAAATTGACCTTTGCTTTAATTTTTATCTTCATTCTGTTTTTATTCTCTCTGATCTTCTTCAGATGCTGGTGACGCCATGTCCAGGCAACGCCTCCAGTATTTCCTAGAGTCTCTGTTACAGGACCAGTAGCTGATACCAACAATCTCCGCCATCCAGGACTGGTTTCATGCCATCGACAACTTGTGGCATCAGGGAACTTTCATAGACTTTACCCCTACTGAAGTAGCTATCTATACCACTGGCTTTTATTTCTGGCTGCCATGATATCCCCAGACCTGGCCCCCGAGCATTTGTCCACTTCCCTTTCTAGGCCCCACAGCACCCCCACACAGCAGGCAGCAGCCACAAATGACAAACAATGCCCCACTTTCTAAGAAAACAAAAAGGGAGGAATGTTAGGAAAAGTATAAATGGCAGCCATACCCCAGAGAAAAACCCCAACATGGCACCTAAGGACTTCTTCTTCGTACCTTCTTCTTTTCTGCAGTGGCGTTAAAAGTCCCCGCCCTTGTTAACTCTGCACCCAGCGCCAATTTCAAATCTCACTGGTGGGGAACCTTAGCCCCAATGAGAATTAATTCCTGGGCTCCGGAGCTGATATCTGAAAAAACTTATTCTCAGAACATGAGACCAAACCACAAACCCACAACCACACCCACAAAGGCACCTCCTTCCCCCAAGTAGGTCTGTGACTATTCGGAGTGTTCTCTGACTGCTGGGCCATACTATGTTCCTCCGAAATGGCCTGTCTTGTCTCAGATCTGGTCTCCTTGGTCAACTCTGTGAAGTTGACAGGAACCAGTGGTGAGCCACTACCTTCTTTCTCAGGAAAGGCCCCTCTTCAGAGCTCTTCTGGCATTTGGACATCTTCAAATCAGTAGGTACCAAGAAAGACTGACCCTCTCCTTGGTAAATCCAAACAAGTGAGACAACTGGGACTGGGACTGGGACTGGCTCGGGGTGCCTGGCTTCCTGGATCCCAAGTTCAGAGAGTTCCAACACCAAGGAAGTGAGGTGAGGTCACTTCCTTCAGGAACTGAATGAGGTCACTGCCTTGGCAACCACTTTGTTTTAGCAGTTGCTTCTTATGGTCCCTTTAGATGGAGGCTGCCCCTACTTCTTGTGACCCTTTCATAAGTTAGAATGGGATATAATCCATAGGCTCTCAGGAACAGTTCTCCAAAAGGCCTGGTTTGGTCCGTCTCCTCTACATTAAGAAGACAGAGGATGATTCAGACACCAAACTTCATCCTACCAGGTTGTTTTCCATGGAAGATGACTTTTGCTCTCTCAGGTCCTTCATAGCTGCCTACATCTTCTCCAGGGATCATTTCTGCACATACCTTTGAGGTTCTCATCAGGTGGAAGATCCCATACATTCCTGTATTGTAAGACCAACACTGTCATTGCTTTTCTGTAAAGTTAGATTGAGGGAACAGTGTATGGTTAGTGTTAATAACATTTTCAATTTTGATTAGGAAGCATTTTGCTCGATGAACAATGGTATTGGGAACCTGTGATATTTATAAGAATATAGAGGTGAAATATATGCACGAAAAGAGAAATCTAAGTAAGATTTGAAGCCCAGAAGGTCATTGGGTTCTTGATTGGGATACTTATCATTGAATTACGTTCTGCACAGATGTCTCAGATAAATCGATATACAATGGCATAGGACCTTGTACCTTGGATGATTGAATGTAGAAGAGAACATCCAGTCAAAAAGGGATAGTCGGTAGGATTAGGAAGATAGTAGGTAGGTTTAGGAAGAAGAGTGAATATAGGATTTGGACCAAAGTTTTTTAGCAATAGGGTTTCGGTTAGAGAGTGAATGTTAGTGATAGCACATGTGAAGATTCAGTCACAATGATGAACTGGGGAAAATATGTAGGAAAGCAGATATCAATAGACACATTACAAAATCATTCAAAGTGTAAAGTGAGTGACAGCTTTAGACGTATTCAAAGGGTTGAGTTTGAATATATAATCTTTGAAAGAAACAAATATGTAGTCACCAATAGGATTTTCATTTGAGATCATTAGGCAACCTGGACATGGATGTTTTTAGTAATCCAGGATCACTTTCCATTTAGGTATGGTACAATAATAAGTGAGAACTTTGCTTTTTCTGTTCAGAATATTACTGTGATAAAATGTATATGTAGATCAGGTTACATGTATTTGTTCCACCATTTCTGGGAGCAATATTTTGAAGACGTATAAATTAGTATTGGGGGTACAAAGAGGTGTACCCTGTGTCTATGAATATAGAGATAATACATGAATAGACCATACTGTGAATAAATAATATAACTGGTTCCACTTTAAATAATGGATTGAATTGATATCTGTAACTAAGTAAGAAATCTTATATTGATATACAATCATTCTTTCCAACCACTTATACATTTAAAGGTAATATTAGGGTTATGGTTTATCATGACGGTGTTTTGCTTCAAATATGATAAAGGAAATCGAAAATAATGTGTTTGGAAAGAAGTCTCATGAAAAGAGCATTCAAGAAACATGGAGGAATACATGGGTTCTGAAGCAGGAAGTGATTTGAAGTTAAACAAATGCGTATAAATTTGCTAAATTGTGGATGAAATATTTATATATCCTCTGATGTGCATAAACTGAAGAAATAGTAATGTTCCAGTGTTGAATAAAAATGAACGTCAAAATGCACATCATGTCCCATAGGAATCTAATCTACTTGCATTTATGTTAAACTCGTGTCAGTCACTGCAGAAATATTATGATTTGGCTTTTTTTTGGTGTTATAATACAATTTATTTTAGTACTAGCATGCCACAGAATGTAGAGGAAGGAACAATGGATTATTATTATCATTGTGATAATTTAAGGTTTTATATCACATTAAGCTATAATATGGCATAATATATCTTATGAATTAGAGAAAAATTTATTTAAAAAAACCTATTATTTAAGGACCATATGCACTGACAATTTAAATGGCTTTCTCGTGATTTCAATTTCTATCAATTGTGTATTAATTGCCAAATATTTATTTTAGTACTTTTCATATTCATAATTGATATAAAGTCAATTGTTTAATTCTTCTTGTAAGTAGTTACTTATTACAGCAGGGACATTATTAATAATTCTAAATCTTTATAAGAAAAATGGTACAAAGTTATTTTCATGCAAAATTAAGAATAATTGCCTTCTCTGAACGTTTGATTGTTAATACATATAACAAAGAGCTTTTGATGAGTCTCTTCCCCAGTAAAACATAAAATGCAAAGATATAGTTGGGTATGTATGTCCAAATAAAGATAAGAAGAAATACACATTATTAGCTAGAAACAATTAAATAAAAGATGAAAAGAAAAATCCAATACATTGTACGAACTTGTCAGATGAGGTAGTATTCTGGAAGAATAGCCTAAGGCTAGACCTGGTCCATGACAAAATATTAACTAAAAAAATGAAATATGAAAAATATAGGAAATGCTATGAATTTTTCATGAAGGTAGGTGTATTATCCTTTAATCTCATTTTATGTGCATTTTCAAAAGCCAAATTTCTGGTAAAATAAATTTGTGATAGTTACAACTACACAAAACAACGTTTCTGCTTAGCAAAATGAATGCAGCTCAACCCTTTTTTAGCTGATTTCTTCCCACTCAATTTTAAAGCTTTATTTATTTATTTATTTTTATTGGTTGTTCAAAACATTACAAAGCTCATGATATATCATCTTTGATACATTTTTCTCATTTGGTTTATGAACTCCCATTTTTTCCCCAAATAAGAATTGCAGAAACACATTGCTTACACATTCACATTTTTACATAATGGCATATTAGTGACTGTTGTATTCTTCTACCTTTCCTATCCCCTACTATCCCCCCTCCCCTGCCCTCCCATCTTCCCTCTCTACCTCATGTGCTGTTGTTTAATTCTCTCCATTATTTCCGCCCCATTTCCCCTCACAACCTATTATGTGTAATTTTGTGTATCATTGAGGGTATTCTACCATTTCCATATGCTTTCTGTTCTCTCTCCCTTTCTCTCCCCCCACACGTCTTTGTATAATGTTAATCTTTTCCTCATGCTCTTCCTCCCTTTCTGTTCTTAGTTGCTCTCTTTATATCAAAGAAGACATTTGGCATTTGTTTTTTTAAGGATTGGCTAGCTTTGCTTAGCATATTCTGCTCTAATGCCATACATTTCACTGCAAATTCTATGATTTTGTAATTTTTTAGTGCTGCGTAATACTCCATTGTGTGTAGATTCCACATTTATTTTTATCAATTCATCTATTGAAGGGCATCTAAGTTGGTTCCACAGTCTAGCTGTTGTGAATTGTGCCCTATGATCATTGATGTGGCAGTATCCCAATAGTACGCTGTTTTAAGATCCTCAGGGAATAGTCCAAGAAGTGTGATAGCTTGGTCAAATGGTGGATCCATTCCCAGCTTTCCCAGGAATCTCCATACTGCTTTCCAAATTGGCTGCACCAATTTGCAGTCCCACCAGCAGTGTACAAGTGTCCCCTTTTCCCCACATCCTCGCCAACACTTACTGTTGTTTGACTTCCTAATGGCTGCCGATCTTACTGGAGTGAGATGGTATCCTAGGGTGGTTTTGATTTGCATTTCTCTGACTGCTAGAGATTGTGAGCATTTTTTCATGTACTTGTTGATTGATTGTATGTCCTCCTCTGTGAAGTGTCTGTTCAGGTCCTTGGCCCATTTGTTGATTGGGTTATTTGTTACCTTACTTTTTAATATTTTGAGTTCTTTGTATATTTTGGATATTAGGGCTTTATCTGAAGTGAGAGGGGTAAAAATTTGTTCCCAGGATGTAGGTTCTCTATTTACCTCTCTTATTGTTTCTCTTGCTGAGAAAAAAAAAAAAAAAACTTTTAGTTTAAGTAAGTCCCATTAATTTATTCTTGTTATTAACTCTTGGGCTATGGGTGTCCTATTAAGGAATTTGGAGCCCGACCCCACAGAATGTAGATCGTAGCCAACTTTTTCTTCTATCAGATGCAGTGTCTCTGATTTGATATCTAGCTCCTTGATCCATTTTGAGTTAACTTCCTTGCTTGGCGAGAGAAAGGGATTCAGTGTCATTTTGTTGCATATCGATTTCCAATTTTTCTAGCACCATTTGTCCTTCATATATTGCAGGTTTTTAGTCCCTTTTATCAAACATAAGAAAGTTGTAATTTTGTGGAATGGTTTCTGTGTCCTCTATTCTGTACCATTGGTCCACCTGCCTGTTTTGGTACCAGTACCATGCTGTTTTTGTTACTATTGCTTTGTAGTACAGTTTGAAGTCTGGTATCGCTATACCTCCAGATTCAAACATCCTGCTTAGAACTGCTGTTACTATTCTGGGTCTTTTGTTTTTCCATATGAATTTCATGATTGCTTTATCTTTTCTACAAGAAATGTCGTTGGGATTTTGATTGGCATCAATTTAAACCTGTAGAGAATTTGGGTAATATCGCCATTTTGATGATGCTACTTCTGCCTATCCATGAATTGGGTATATTTTTCCATATTCTAAGATCTTCTTCTATCTCTTTATGTTTCTGTAGTTTTCATTTATAAATCTTTCACCTCTTTTGTTAGGTTGATTCCCAACTATTTAATTGTTTTTCCAATTATCTTATTTTCTTTGAGGATATTTTGAATGGAGTGGTTTTCCTCATTTCCATTTCAGAAGTTTTGCTGCTGATATACAGGAATGCCTTTGATTTATGCGTGTTGATTTTATATCTTGCCACTTTGCTGAATTTATTTATTAACTCTAGCAGTTCCTCTGTAGACCCTTTTGGGTCTGTTAAATATATAATCATGTCATCCGCAAATAGCGATAATTTAAGTTCTTCTTTTCCTAGTTTTATGCCTTTAATTTCTTTTGTCTGTCTAATTGCTATGCCTAGTATTTCAAGAACTGAATTAAATAGAAGTGGTGATAGAGGGCATCCCTCTTGTTCCAGATTTTAGAGGGAATGACTTCAGCTTTTCTCAATTTAGGATGATGCCAGCCTGAGGTTTAGCATATATAGCTTTTACAATCTTGAGGTAAGTTCCTGTTATCCCTAGTTTTTCTAGTGTTTTCAACATAAAGGGATGCTGAACTTTGTCGAATGCTTTTTCTGAATCTATCGATACGATCATATGGTTGTTGTCTTTAAGTCTATTGATGTGGTGAATAGCATTTATTGATTTCCGTATAATGAACCAGCCTTGCATCCCAGGGATGAATCCTACATGATCATGGTGCATAATTTTTTTGATATGCTTTTGTATTCGATTCACCAAGATTTTATTGAGAATTTTTGCATCCAAGTTTATTAGAGATATTGGTCTGTAGTTTTCTTTCTTTGAAGTGTCTTTGTCTGGTTTTGGGATCAGGGTGATATTGGCCTCATAGAATGAATTTGGAAGAGTTCCTTCTTTTTCTATCTCTTGAAATAGCTTGGAAAGTATTGGTATTAATTCCTTTTTGAAGGTTTTGTAGATCTCTGCTCTATACCCATCCGGTCCATGGCTTTTTTTGGTTGGTAGTATTTTGATGGCTTCTTCTATTTCTTCCTTTGTTATTGGTCTGTTTATATTGTGTGTGTCTTCCTGACTCAATCTGGGCAGATCGCATGACTTAAGAAGTTTATTGATATCTTCACTATCATCTATTTTATTGGAACATAGGGTTTCCATATACTTTCTAATTATCTTCTTATTTCTGTAGTGTCTGTTGTGATATTGCCTTTTTCATCCCGTATGTTAGTAATTTGAGTTCTCTCTTTTCTTCTCTTCCTTAGCATGGCTAAGGGCCTGTAAATCTTATTTATTTTTTCAAAGAACCAACTTTTAGTTTTATCAATATTTTCAATTTTTTTGTTTCAATTTCGTTGATTTCTGCTCTAATTTTAATTATTTCTTGTCTTCTACTACATTTGCTGTTGTTTTGCTCTTCCATTTCTAGGTTTTTGAGGTGTAGTGTGAGTTCATTTATTTGCTGATTTTTCTTTTTTTTTTTTTTTGAGGAAAGAACTCCAAGAAATGAATTTCCCTCTTAAAACTGCTTTCATTGTGTCCCATAGATTCCAGTATGTTGTGTCTGTATTGTCATTTGTCTCTACGAATTTTTTTATCTCCTCCTTTATGTCTTCTGTAAACCATTGATCATTCAGTAGCATGTTGTTCATTTTCCATGTGATGTAGGATTTTTCCTTCCTTCTTTTATCATTGATTTCCAGATTCATTCCATTATTATCAGATATGGTGCATGGTATTATCTCCACGACTTTATATTTACTAAGAATTGCCCTATGGCATAATATATGGTCTATCTTTGAGTAGGATCCATGTGCTGCTGAGAAGAACGTGTATCCACTTTTTGATGGTTGATATATTCTATATATGTCGGTGAAGTCTAGGTTACTGATTTTGCTGTTGAATTCTATAGTTTCTTTATTCAGTTTTTGTCTAGAGGATCTGTCTAATGGCTAGAGCGGTGTGTTGAAGTCACCCATAATTATTGTGTTGTAGTTTATTTGACTCTTGAACTTGAGGCGAGTTTGTTTTATGAGTGTTGCAGCTCAATTGTTTGGTGCATACAAATTGAAAATGGTTATGCATTGTTGGTGCAAGGTTCCTTTTAACAGTATATAGTGTCCTTCTTTATCCCTTTTGATTAACGTAGGTTTGAAGTTGATTTTATTCGATATGAGTATGGCCACTCCTGCTTGCTTCCGAGGGTCATGTGAGTGGTATGATTTTTCCCAAACTTTTAATTTCAGCCTCTGTATGTCTTTAGCTATCATATGAGTCTCCTGAAGGCAGCATATTGTTGGATTTTTTTTTTTTTTGATCAAGGTTACTAGCTTATGTCTCTTGATTGGTGAGTTTAGGCCATTAACATTTAAGGTTACAATTGAAATATGATTTCTACTTCCAGTCATGTTTGTTTGTTTGTTTATTTATTTATTTATTTATTCATTTATTTATTTATTTTGGTTAGTTTTTACTTTTTGGTTATTTTCCTCTCCCTTTCCTGAGATACCTCCTGCTGCTAGTTTCAGGCATTACTTTTCAAATCCTCTTCTTGTAGTATTTTGCTCAAAATGCTTTGCACTGCTGGTGTTCTGGCTGTAAATTCTTTTAGCTTTTGTTTATCGTGAAAGACTTAAATTTCATTGTCAAATCTGAAGCTTAATTTTGCTGGATACAGTATTCTTGGTTGGAATCCATTATTTTTGAGCGTTTGAAATACTTTGTTCCAGGATCTTCTTGCTTTCAAAGTTTGTGATGAAAAAAATCAGTCGTTAACTTAATTGGTTTACCCCTGAATGTAACCTGCCTACTTTCTCTCGTAGCTTTTAATATTCTCTCTTTGTTCTGTATGTCCTTGTTCTGGCTATCTTCATAAATATTTGTCTTGGAGTTGGTCTATTATGGTTTTGAATGCTTGGGGTCCTGTAGGCTTCCAGGATTTGGCAATCCATTAAATCTTTCATCTCTGGGAAATTTTCTAGAATTATTTCATTTAATATGTTGTCCATTCCTTTGGTTTGAATTTCTATGCCTTTTTCTATCCCAATGACTCTCAAATTTGTTTTTTTTATGACATCCCATATCTCTTGAATAGATTGCTCATGGGATTTAAGCATCTTTTCTGTGTTTACTCTATTCTTTTCAAGTTGATAAACTTTGTCTTCATTATCTGACGTTCTAACTTCTACTTGATCTAGTCTATTTGTAATACTCTTCGTTTGAGTTTTTAATTTGGTTTATACTTTCCTGCATTTCTAGGATTACTGTTTGATATTTCTTTTTAATGTCTCTATCTCCTGGTAAAGCTCATTCTTTGCCATTTGAATTTGTTTGTTTATTTGATTTTCAAAATATACTTTTATTGCTTGGACTTGCTGCCTCATGTCTTCTCTAATATTCCTTTCCATCTGAGTTAGGTATGCCTTGAGTTTTTTCCCTATCCCTATTTCTGATGCTTCACGGTCCTCCTTTAGAATTTAGTTGTCCTGCATTTTTTGCACACCTTTTTTTCTCTTGTTTTTTCATGATGTTCACGTTACTTTTCATCTCAATTTGATTGCTGTGTTTCTGCTTTCTTCAATAGATTTGTTTTGGTTTTATATATCTCTGTTGTCTCTCTTTTGTGTTTGTAGACTATGCCTGCAAAAGTGGATTCCACTTGGAAGGAATTCCGACAGCTGAGCTCCAGTGATGTCACCTGTCTGCTATGGCGGGCCCCAGGCTCCATGCCAGGGTGTTTGAATGGGGGGATGGGACTGGACTGTCTCTGGTTGGTTTCACCTCCCGGTCGCTGGCGGGCGGGCGGTCTCCAGCCATCCAGTCGTGCAATCAGCGAATGGGCTGTCACTGGCGGGCGGGTGATCTCTAGCTGCCCAATTGCGCAGGCAGCCAGCGGGTGATTGGTTGCTGGTGGGCAGGCGTTCTCCAGCCTCCTATTCACGCGTGTCTGTCCTCTGGTCCCCTTGTTTCCTCTGCGAGTCCTGATTTCCCCTGCTACACCAGATTTCCCCTGAGTGATGCCTCTTGGCAGCTCAAACTGTACTCTTTGCCAGCCGTTTCTTGGGTGTGGAGTGTGTCTATTGGGAACACTGGCACTCTATTGTTTTTATTTTTTCCGCTTGCCCCACCCATTGCGCTGGCTAGACAAGTTTTGTTTTCACCGGTGATGGGAGGGGAAGTTGAAGGTCAGGTGCCACTAGTTTTCCCCCTGTCTTTATGAAGGCTTTCTCTGGTAATCCCTTCCCCGGAAAGCCTAAGAGAGAATTTTTGCAAATTACCTGCTGTATGGGAGATAAGCTAAGTAACAGACACCTGTTTTGTTGTTGCAATCTGTCGGAGAGTGGTGGTGGATACTTCAGCTCTCCAAGATGGTGGCCGTTGGTTTCCTCGGTGGAGTTTCGGTTGTGGGGGATAGAACTGTAACACTTTCTTCCCCATCTGAAATCCCGAACTCAGCCCCGGGCTCAGTGGCGGGTGAGCCAGCCAAATTCCACAGAATCCGCAGCAACGTTTCTCCCTGCATGCTGGTCGCTTCACGGTGGAGGCCGCCGTCTGTAGCCATGGCATGGGCCGCACGGATCAGCCACCCCAGATCTTCGGTCGCATAGTTGGCTCTTGTTTGAGACTCAATTACAGGACCTCGGTGGTGAAAATCATTCTTCTAGGTTCCAGGCACACCCATTTTTCTGTAAGATCCTAACAAGATACTTTTTCGTCATTCTAACTCCTTATTCACATGTGAAGTTGCGCAGTACAAAGGGTGTGATGCACTCTATTCATGGCCATCTTGCAATGACAAAATATTAGGATTTCTATGCACCATTTACTGAAGATAGTTTTCAGTACTAGTAAACCAAAATGTTATTTCAGGTGGATGAATATTTATGAGAATAATCTTTTGAAAAGTAGATTATAAATCCACATACATGAATATGAATGAAATTTGGGAGTGCATAATAAGACACATATATTTCATATTTTGAAAAATCTGGAGGGTATATATATATATATATATATATATATATATATATATATATATATACACAGACACACACAGAGAGACATTAAAAAGTAGCATTATATATGCCAATCGAAATTCATCATGAAATACATATCATCCCCAGATTCAAAAATATTTATTTTACTGAACATGGATTTATGTATAATGCTATTTAAATAGGAGGATCACCCATAGGTTGAATTCTCAGTTCCAACAGCTTTTAGAAGGAGTGATATCTTCTCACAATTTCTATATGCCAAGTCAGCCACCTCACCAAAAATATACGTGTGATACCAGGTATGAATCTATATGTGCATATAAAACTACATGTGCTAAATAGGCTACAGAGAAAGGGAGACAGGAATTCACATATTTGTTAACTTTAAAAAAACATGGAGAATACTTTCAACCAAATAATTGACTAGATTCATAACTCCTACCCTATATAATGCAAAAGGCAAGTCCAACTATACATGATGCCTCCTCTGAACTGCTTGTATTTCAATTCTGTTTGGGTTATTATTCTAGTCAGAGTTTAGTAGCGTAGGGGTTAGTGTGAGGGATTCACTATTTTGACTGGAAAATTATAAAATGAATCCAATGTGTATGCAAATATGTGCTACAAAAAATTGTTCCCACTGTCATCCAGAACAATGGCTTGACATTACCTAGACCCAAGTAAGACAAAATTAGAGGAGAAGAGTTAGAAAATCTGTGAATACATATTTGGAATAGAATATGCTAAGGAGTTTCCAAAAGTAAGGGACAGGGTAAACACTCCACAAACTGGAGCTCTTCTGGCCTAAAGACTTCTTGTGGAACTGCCTCTGAGGTTGGGCACTTGAAACATATGTTGTTGTCAAGTGCTTTAGCTTCGTTTCTAGTGAGACCAATAAAGGTGGGTCTGCATCTATGTGATCTGGAGGACATGGTTTCTTATTTTCCACTGAACATGAGCAGCAGTGCTGAATTTGCTATTTGTAGCTAAACTGTGGCCCCTGGGGTCTAAGTGTCTCCCCGTGTGGACTGTGAAGCCATTTTGTGATCCTAAAGTTTTCATGGTGTTTCTTGCAGCTTCACTGGGAGTTTGGTATTTGCTTCACAAAATACAAAGAGGTCAACTGGGACACAGTGCTGGAGGGAGTTCTGTCACGTGTGGTGGGTCAGTTTCTGCAGGACAATGCACCAACCATGCTTCTATCCCACATAACTTTCCCCATTGACCATAGCAACTTGATTCTGAAACTTTCCTTGAAACTTCTCAATATTACAAGATGCCTTTACATAGAAGGGACTGCTTGCTGCACCATGTCAGTCACAAGACTTTTGGAACCTAATGGCAGATCCACATGGCCCCACCACAAGTGTTTTATCACACACCTGCCCACTACTGCTCTAGGCCAAGTACTCAGCAGGCTCCAATTTATTGGCATCTCTGTTCTACACCATTTTCATGAAACTCAGTCAATCAAGGCACTGTCTGGTATACTCATGATCAGCAACAGGACATCCAAAGGTTCTCCAGTGCCACCTGGTCATGGGAATTTCAAAAATTTCTTGGTATTTATCTAGCCATTTTTGAAAGATGAAGTTGGAGGCACTGTACGTTTCAAATCAATCCAGAACCATTAAATTTTGAGGAAGCTCATGTCAATGAAAGCTATGGAGAATTCTCACAGGCAAGGCTTCCCAAAGATTGGCTAAATGGTCACGTGAATCCAGGCCCATTGAGGTCTACAATGTGAGGTCCATGTGTGTTTTGACTCTCAACTATGGCTGCCAAGTCTTTCAGAATAAAATCATGTGATATCTTGGCTGTGATTCCCAGTGCTTTGTGGAAATACAACCTGGGCATACATCTCAGTTTCCAAGGACGACTCTCATGCGTGGACTCATAACATCCCAACACAATTCATGGCAATACATCTCTGAGGTCAGTTCCAGAACTCAGTCTCTTAGGGGAATCACACCAGAGTTCATGTCAAGGTGGACCCAGTCATCTCTTCCAACCACCACACAAATGATCACAATTAAAACCAACACACTCCCACATGGCCCTCATCATCTTTCATATAAACACTCTTCATAACCTCTGGTTGAATGTTTCTATGAGGGGTGCAGACCAAGACAGTCTCCAAAATAATCTCCCTTGCCCCTAATGTGCCTAAAAACAGGGTGGCTTGGACACCCTTCGTGTGAACCTGGTGTGATCACATAGGCCTGCTGTTAATACTTCTCTGCTTCTCCAATTTGAGGACTACTGACTGTGGGGTTTAGATTCTTTGTCTGAATTGGAGACATGAGGAAACCCAAGCTCCTACGGGCTAGCCTCTGCAGGGCTTTGAAGAAATTATTTGACCCAAAGCATTCCTATTCTAACTTGATGTAGGTCTAGAACCTCACAAAGGAAGGGGAGAGACTTCATCCAGAATGACTGCTCTTTTGGCTATTTTGGTTTTGTATGCACACATGGGATCCTTCTTTAGATCCATCAGGTGCTGAGAATCTAAGCCTAATCCTCACACAGGGCCAAAAGGCTGATTCAGACACATCCTTTCCAAAGGAATTAAGCAAAAAGCCTCAGGTGATGCCCATTCATTTCCATGTGAAAACAGTTTTTTTCAGGCTTCAAAAAGGGGTGGCCTGAGGCAAAGACCTTTCAGACATTCAGGGCAGCAGAACAATTGGTAATTAAAAGGCCCAAAGCAGGGTTTCTCCACTGAGACTCTCCTGATCACACTGATACCTGAGTTTTCTGAGATGCTCGCCATTCCCTTCAGCTATCCAGTACATGGCGATGTCACAGGGCTTGGAAGTGGTACATATATTGAACACAAAACCATGAGCCTATTCTGGAGAGTGGCCAGAATTCAGGAAGAAAGCAGAAACTTTGAAAGATAGCAAGTGTTGCCCATCGATAAGGCAAGCTGAAATCCATTCATTAATTGGGCAGGATGAATGCTGGGAAGCTTTCAACTAGACAGGACATATCAATTGATGCATTCTCTTTTCTAATGTCTACAACCATGGACACCGTGGGATACACAGACATAGAAACACTCGCCTTGTCAAACGACTTACTCGAAACAGTCTACACCAAACCAAACATACCGACTTTCCTACCTATTCTGAGAACATGAGACAAATCCACAAACTCACACCAACACCCACAAAGGCACCTCCTTCCCCGAAGTAGGTCTGTGACTATCCAGAGTTTCTCTAATTGTGGACCATATTTTATTCCCACAAAATGGCCTGTCCTGTCTCAGATCTGGTCTCTTTGGTCAACATTTTGAACTACTGAGGAGCCAGCGGTGATCCAATACCTGCTTTCTCAGTAAAGGTGACTTTTCAGAGCTTTCTGGCATTTGGTCATCTTCACATCAGTAGGTACCAAGAAAGACTAAATCTGTCCTTGGTAAATCCAAGCAAGTGAGACCCCTGGGAGTGGGACTGGGACTGGATTTTGGTGACTGGCTTCCTGGATCCCAAGTTCAGAGAGTTTTGTCACCAAGGTTGTGAGGTGAGGTCACTTCCTTCAGAAAGTGAATAAGGTCACTGCCTTGGCAACCACGTTGTCCTAACAGTTGCTTCAAAGAGTCCCATGAAATGGAGGCTGCCCCTACTTTCTGTGACACTTCCACAACTTAGAATGGTATATCAACCATAGGCACCCAGGAACAGCTCTCAACACAGGCCTGGTTGGGTCCTTCTTCTCTAAATTAAGAAGACAGAGGCTGATTCAGACACATTCCTTCATCCTGACCAAGTTTTTTACAATGAAAGATGACTTTTGCTCTCTCAGTTCCTACATAGCTGCCTATAACTTCTGCAGGGATCATTTTTGCATGGACCTTTGAGTTTCTCAGTAGTTTGAAGGAATCCTACATTTTTGTATTGTAAGACCATCTCTGTCCCTGCTCTTCTGTAAAGTTAGATTGAGGCAACAGTGTATGGTTAGGGTTAATAACAGGTTTGATTTGGGTTAGGAATCATTCAGCTGGATGAATAATGGTATTGATGACCTGCGATAATTACAAGAATATATAGGTAAAATATAAGAATGAAAACAGAAATCTATGTAAGATTTAAAACCCAGAAGTGTATTAGGACCTTGATTGTGATACTTAGCTTTGATTTATTTTCTGCACAGATGTCTCAGGTACATTGATATACAATTGCATTGGACCTTGTGCCTTGGATGATTGATTGTCAAAGATAACTTCCAGTCAAAAAGTGATAGTCGGTAAGATTAAGAAGATAGTCGGTAGTTTAGAAAGGAGAGTGAGTATAGAATTTGCACCAAAAGTTCTTTAGCTATAGCTTTTCGGGTATAGAGTAAATGTAAATGTCAGCACATGTGAAGAGTCAGCCACAATGATGAACTGGGAAAAATATGTAGGAAAATAGATATCAATAGAGACATTAGGAAATCTGGCAAAGTATAGTCGTTAGTGAAAAGTTAGTAAAATAGGTAGTTGTCTCTTCATGTTTTTCTGTATACTTAACTTTCCTCCCTGCCCTCCCCAAGGAAAGTATATAAGCCCTGTTTAAGCTGTTCTCAGGACTCTCTGCTCTATCGAAGTGAGCTCTGAGCCCCAGCCTGCTGGACCACCAATAAACCCTTTGCTTTTGCATGAGACAGTTTCTTAGAGGTCTCTTCGCCTGACACTCATCCGACCTTTACATATGGAGGTTCCACCGAGTTCTGGCAGCAGCGGACGAGAGACCCCAACTGGCTCCTCAAGGGATTTGTAAGGCGCCTCTTTCTGGTGTCAGGTTTCAGGTTAGAGCTTGGCAAAATGGCTGTCAATGAAGAGTGTGAGCTCTCTCTCACGGTGGCTGACAGATGTGTCACAGAGCCACAGGCCACCACCCTGAGGGACACCCCAGAGGACTCTGAAAATCAAGGAACAATAGTCTCCTCAACTCAGTGATATTTTGTTTCAGATTCGGTATTGCCAGCCCATCAGGTATTGCCGGCTACTCAGTCCTCGTCTAAGTGTTGGACGTCCATTTCCTGTCTTTATTGTCTTGTCTTGTCTGTGTCATGTGTCGTTGCTTTTACTGTTTGTGCATTTTTCATTATGGAAAAGAGCACTTCAATGCCTCTGTCCCTGACCCTTGATCACTGGACCAAATTCGGCTTAAGGGCTCAGAATCTTTCTTTTTCAGTAAACCGCTGGACCTGGCAGACTCTCTGTGCCTCAGAGTGGCCCACCTTTGGATTCGGATGGCCCTTAGAAGGATTTTTCTACTTCTCACTAATTTAAAAAGTCAGAGATATTGTCTTTCAGGAAGGGCCACATAGCCATCCAGATCAAAAGCCATATATCTTAACCCGGCATTACCTCTGCAAATCTCCTCCATGGGTGAAGCCTTTCTTTGCCCCTGCCCCTGCTACTAATCTTTCCCCCACGATCTCTCAAACCCTCTGCTCCTCCTCCTCCTCCACCCTCTTTTCTGCCTAAGTCACAAGATTTAACTCTACTGGACTCTCCTCCCTCTCCTTATCCCTTGCCCTGGTCTCCCAACCCCCAACACCCTCTAAGTGATTCCCCTGCTGCTGACTCAGCCTCTCTGCCATTGGAGGAAGCTAAGCCAGCCCAGCACCCTCCAGAAAACTCCCCCGCGGCACACACAGCCCCTCCTCCCCTGGAGGAACCTGGCCCGGCTAAAGGAACTCACCATCAATGAAAGATTGAAAACCCTGGAACTCCCGTGATGCTCCCCCTCCGTCCCTATGTGCCAATGATTGATGATGGCCATGGGGAAAAAATGCAAGCCTACCAGTATTGGCCTTTCTCCGCTTCAGACCTATATAACTGGAAAAATAACAATCCCCCCTTTTAAGAGGACCCCACTCGTGTCTCAGGTGTGGTTGATTCATAGATGTTTTCACACCAGCCTACTTGGAATGACTGCCAACAACACCTAGGGACTCTCTTCATGACAGAGGAACAAAAGAGAATCCTCCTGGAAGCTAGAAAATAATATCCTCGGACCAGATGGGTGACTGACACAACTTCCCAAAATATTCAACCCAGCTTTCCCTAGAATCGACAAAACTGGGACCCCAACACCTTTGAAGGTAGGGAGCATCTGTCCACTTATCTCCGGGCTCTAATAGCGGGTATCTTAGTGGCTGCTAGGCGACCAACTAATTTGGCCAAGGTAATAGAGATTATTCAAGGGCCTGATGTATCTCCCTCTATGTTTCTAGAGAGAATTATGGAGGCATATAGGAGATATACTCCTTTTGATACTCAGGCAGAGGCTCAAAAGGCATCTGTCATGCTGGCCTTTATTGGGCAAGCTGCCATGGATATTTAAAGAAAGTTACAACACTTAGATGGATTACAAGATATGACTTTGAGAGATTTAGTCAGAGAAGCCAAAAACGTATACTATACGAGAGAAACTGAGGAAGATAAGGAAGCAAAGGGTGGATAAAAGAAACAAAAGACAGACTAAGGAATTGACTCAGGTCCTGGTCACAACAACAAATAGGCCAGAAATAAGAAACATGGAGACAGGAAGGGATACCTGGGCCCAAACTAGAGGCCACCCCTGGCCTCAGATCAATGTGCCTACTGTAAAGAAAAAGGACACTGGGCCAAAGAGAGCCCTAGAAAGAGACAGCCACGCCAGCCAGCCATCCTGACTCTGGAGGATGACTAAGAAAGTTGGGGATCAGATCCCCTCCCCGAGCTCAGGTTAACTTTTCAAGTGGAGGGCACCCCAGTACACATTAAAGTGGATACAGGGGCAATATACTCAGCTATTAAGGCTCCATTTTGCCCTCTATCAAATAAAAGGTCTCTAATTCAAGGGGCTAATATCAGTAAATATCGGGCTTGGACAACTAAGAGGACCTGGGACCAGGGGAAAGGAAAAATCCATCACCCCTTCCATGTAATCCCAGAATGCCCGGCCCCATTGATAGGCAGAGTTCTGCTCACCAAGCTCCGGGCCAAAATAACTTTTAACCCTGAAGGCCCCCAAGTGGAATTTCTAAATCCTTCAGTAAAAACTCCTATATTCACAGCTCTAACTATGTCAGTAGATAATGTACATCAAATCACTCACCTTACTTTAAAGAAACTGCATTCATTTATGAAGGATCAAGAACAGAGTTTTCCACTAACCGACTCACAGTTAAAGGAAATAACTGAATGGTTAACAAAAGCCTGTCAGGTCCATCAAATGGTTAATTCTTATCCTTCCAAGCTTCCTACAGGAAAGCACCTATGAGGAACCAGACAAGGACAATTCTGGGAAGTGTACTTTACTGAAATAAAGCCAGCAAGTTATGGACTTAAATATCTCCTAGTCTTTGTAGATACATTTTCAGGATGGATTGAAGCCTTTCCCACCAAAAAAAAAAAAAAAAAAAAGAAAAGGAAAAAAAGAAAAAAAAAAAGAAACAGTGCAAATTGTGGTGAAGAAGATCCTGGGAGATATTTTTCCAAGATACGGCCTGCCTAAAGTAATAGGGTGTGATAATGGACCGGCATTCATAACCCACATAAGTCAGGGGTTAGCCAGGACCTTGGGGATTTATTGAAAGTTACATTGTGCTTATAGACCCCCGAGTTCAGGACAGGCAGAATGAATGAATAGAAACATTAAAGAGACCATAACGAAATTAAGCTTAGAGACCGGCATAAAATATTGGACTATGCTCCTGCCTTATGAACTGTTTCATGCAAGAAATACTCCCTCTGTTTCTTTGTGTAACCTCACCCCCTATGAAATTTTCTATGGTGCCCCTCCTCCAGTAAGGGACCTAACCCCAACTCTAAGACCTAACGATTTCTTTCACACCCATTTGCTTTACAGACTTAAAGCTCTTGAAAGAACTCAGGATACCTGTGAAAACAGATGGCCACTGCCTAACAACCTGGGGACGAGAGGACTCCAAATCAACATCAAGTAAGATACTTCTTCTATGTAAGACGACATCAGGTGTCATCCCTGGAACCCCGCTTGAAAGAACCATACCAGGTGCTACTTATAACACCTACAGCGGTAAAGGTAGACAGAATCATTTCCTGGATCCATACCTCTCATCTCAAGCCTGCGGCCTGTTGAGATTCTGGCTGGAAAATGGAAAAGACTGGTAACACTTTCAAATTGTGTATTCGCCATGTGGATAAAGCTATAGACTCTCCCCTTGACCACCAGTAGTCCTAACCCTCATCAGCCCGTTCAGCAGCGATGGCTGATCACAAATCCTACTGGAAAAGAATTATGGTCTATCTCGTATACAGCCCAATTAGGTAACTAGTGACCATCTCTCTACCCAGAAATTTATTAGCTGGCTATGCGTCTTTCCTATTGGGATAACCCTGATGAAGAGGATGCCACTAAAATTCCATTAAATCCCTTCCAAACCGTAGACAATGGAAACAAACCTAATGGATGTAGGGACAAGTGAGCCAGATGCAGGTTGGCTAGCCTAGATTACTATGATTGCCTGGTGGACTATCAAAGCCACATGAAATCACGGCTGTGTGGGGGGAAAGCCGACTTCTTCTCTAAGTCATGGGGATGTGAGCATACAGGGACTGCCTGATGGATCTCAAGCTTCTCATCAAATTCTGTAGAGAAAAGGGAAAGAAAAGAGAAATTGGATGGAAATGGAAGGAGACCCTCATTGTTATACAAAATTACATATAAGAGGTTGTGAGGGGAATGGGAAAAAAAATAAGGAGAGAAATGAATTACAGTAGATGGGGTAGAGAGAGAAGATGGAAGGGGAGGGGAGGGGGGATAGTAGAGAATAGGAAAGGTAGCAGAATACAACAGTTACTATTATGGAATTATGTAAAAATGTGGATGTGTAACCAATGTGATTCTGCAATCTTTGTAATGTTTTGAATAACCAATAAAAAAAATTCTGTACACAGCATTGGCCATATTACCAATTAGATAACCAAAACCGATGGCCCACAGTGGGGTCTCTAGGTCCTCAAATTCTGCGTGACATTTTTAACTTCTGCAAATGCTCAAAAGTGTGAAAGGAGATTCCCCTATGTGGAGGCCTTTTCCCTCCTTCGCTCACATCCTGACCTATGTTTCTCCAATAGATCCTCACCCTTAGCCTTCTGCTCCAGTCTCTCTGCTGTCACTATCACCTCAGCAACATGATTTCTCCCCTCCAATTACTAGATCAAAAATCCAAACCTCTGCCAGTTCTCAGACCATTGCCCAATTGCTGAGGTAGCAGGTAATGAAGTACCCCTCCACCAACTCCCTCCTCTCTTCTCCTATCAGTGTCCGCACCGGATCCCACCAGGTCCTCTTACCAGGTAACCCAAATCTCAAACCAGCTGAGGAGAGCCCTCAGACCCCTATCCAAGATGTAATGAAAATGGACTTAAAAGTTTCTTTGTCATCACTGAAAAAAGGTTACTCAGAATTTAAAGTCCCTTACAGGCTTTTAGTGATACTAACTCCAGTCTTCTCCTCTGCTCTACCTGTTCTACTGCTCAAGTATTTGTTGCTAGGAAAATCCCAAACCCCTTTCCCATTATTCCTTTACATCTTTCCTTCGTCATTCTCAGATCTTCAGAACTGCTCTCAGCCCCACCTACCCCATCTGCCCCCTCTGTACCAGGCCCACCGAAAAGTCTTATCTGACCTTCTTCAGAAGTCTTCATCATGGCTGACTTTAGGACTTTCAGCAAAAGAGTCCCTATAAAAGACTTCAGAGTAGATAAAATTCCTCTTTACTTGTTGCCCTGTTCTACTTGGCCACTGGCTAAAAAAATCTGCACTCCTAAGGTAGACACCCCCTTACTAGTTTTTCACAAAATATGTGTACAAGGCCTCTGGCCATGAGCTAGGGATTCACAGAGATGGCTACATTTCTAAGATACAGAAGTTACAAACTGGGCTCCATGGTAACTGCTGGCAGGGTGAAAATTAAAGGGAAGAAAGAGCTCTCCCTAACCCAGGTGTCCTTGAAAAGTTAACTTGCCAAGAACAGAGGAAAAAAACAGAAAAATAAACTGCTTTTTGTGAACTTCTGCAGACTGTGAACTTCTGCGCCCCTTCCTTTACATGTTGGGTACAAAATTCTGAAACTACCTAAACTTGGGTTTCAGGGGATTTATTGATTACAACAGAAGCAATGCCCTCTGAATCTGGTTGCAAACGAATAGGACTGTTTCCCTGTCTTCGGTACTATCTTAGGCGCCTTGCCTTGTCTGTCCCTACAGCAGTATAATTCTATATACTTAAACATTTTTTATGTTTTCATGAAGTTGTCAACAGATATGATTAATTGTGTAATGGTGCAGATGTTTCCCAGAGTGCTTTATCCTGATGCATGTTCATTTGAAATTCAAATAGGGGGAAATAAAACCTGGTTCCAATGGGCACATATATCCCTCACTTTAGCCATCCTATTAGAAATAGGAGTTGCAGCAGAGGTGGGCACAAGAACCACTGCCTTGGTCCATGGGACACAACAAATGACACAATTAGAAGCAGCAATAGACCAAAACTTAAAGATATTAGAAACCTCCATCACAGCTTTGCAGAAATCTTTAACCTCTCTCTCTGAAGTTGTTTTACAGAACAGTCAAGGGTTGAACCTCCTCTTCATGAGAGAAGGGGGCCTTTGTTCTGCATTGATGGAAGAATGTTGTGTTTATGCTGACCATTATGGAGTTGTAAAAAAATCAATGAGTAAATTAAAAGGACAACTTGAAGAGTGTCAATGAGAGAGAGAGGCCAAAAAAGGGTGGTTTGAGTCTTGGTTCACACAGTCCCCCTGTTTAACTACGTATTTATCAACCCTGGCTGGTCCAATAATAATCCTCATATTATTGCTAACTATAAACTCTGTTTGTTCAACCATGTAATTTCTTTTCTCCAATCTCAAATTGGACAAGTTAAACTTATGTTAATACCCCACTAGCAGACATAAAATGTGACACCCCCCAATGATCACTTTTATGACTAAAAGTAGCCAGAAGAAAAAGTGGGGAATGAAAGGTTAATAAAATAGGCACTTGTCACTTTCTGTTTTTCTGTACGCTTAACAAAACACTGTTGAAATCTTGAGAAATGTTTGCTAATCTTGTTCCCAGAATGTGCTGTCCCCAACTGCCGAACTACAGAATGCACTCCCTCACCCGGTTACGCGCAAACTGCCCACTCGCCTTGATCCATTAATAAAAATCCCTCCCTGCCCTCTCCAAGGAAAGTATATAAGCTCTGCTTAAGCTGTTCTCAGGGCTCTCTGCTCTATTCAAGTGAGCAATGAGCACCAGCACGCTGGACCCCCAATAAACCCTTTGCTGTTGCATGAGGTAGATTCTGGGTGGTCTCTTCCTCCGACGCTCACCTGACATTTACTTGGATGACTGAATGTAGAAAAGAACATCCATTCAAAATGGGATAGTCAGTAAGATTAGGAATATAGTTGGTAGGTTTAGGAAGAAGAGTGAATATAGGATTTGGAAAAAAAAGTCTTTTAGCAATAGGGTTTCATATAGAGAGTGAATGTAAATGTCAGCACATGTGAAGAGTCAGTCACAATGATGAACTGGAGAAAACATGTAGGAAAGCAGATATCAATAGAGACATTATGAAATCAGGCAAAGCATAAAGTTAGTGATAGGATTACACATTCAACATGTTTGACTTTAATTATATAATCTAAGGAAAAAAGAAATATGTAGTCGTCAATAGGATTGACATTTGAGAGCATTAGGCAAGTGGACATGGATGATTTTAGTAATGCAGGTTCACTTTCCATTTAGGTTTTGGTACAATCATAAGTGTGACCTTTGCATTTTGTTTTCAGAATATTACTGTGATACAATGTATATGTAGATCAGGTGACATGAGTATTTCTTGTACCATTTCTGGGAGCAATATTTTGAAGACGTATAAATTAGTATTGGGGGTACAAAGAGTTGTACCCTGTGTCTATGAATATAGAGGTTTCCTGGCCTAAAGACATTTTGAGAAACTGCCTCTGAGGCTGGGCACTTGAAATATATGTTGTTGTCAGGAGCTTTAGCTTCCTTTGTTTTGAGACCATCAAAGCTAGATATGCATCTATGTGACCTGAAGGACATGTGTTCTTATTTTCCAATGAAAATGGTGCAGCAGTGATGAATTCTCTTTTTGTAGGTAAACAATGGCCATTGGGGCTAAGCGTCTCCCCGTGTGGACTGTGAAGCCCTTTGGTCATACTCCACTTTTAATGGTCTTTCTTGCTGCTACAATGGGAGTTTGGTATTTGCTTCACAAAATACAAGGAGTCCAAATTGGTCGCAGTGCTGCACGGCATTCTGTCACATGTGGTTGGTCAGTGTCTGCTGGAGAACGCACCAACTAGGCTTCTACCCCACATAGCTTGCACTCTTTTCCATAGCAACCTGATTCTGAACATTGCCCAGAAACGTCTCCATATACCAAGATGCCTTTTCATATAATTGTCTGCTGGCTGCACCATGTCAGTCACAGGACATTTGGAAGCCAATGGCAGATCTACATGGCCACAGCACAGATGTATTATCACACACTTGCTAACCACTACTCTAGGCTCACTACTCAGAAGGCTCCAACTTACTGGCATCTCTGTTCTACAGCATTTTCATGAAGCCCAGTCAATCAAGGCACTGTCTGGTATACTCCTGATGAGCAATAGGACATGGAAATGTTTTCCAGTGCCATCTGGTCAAGGGAATGTCCAAAATTTCATGGTATTTTTCTCGCATTTTTCAAGGATGAATTTGGAGCCACTGTGTGTTTCCCATTCATCCAGGAACCATAAAATTTTGAGGAAGCTCATTTGAATGAAACCTCTGGAGAACTCTCACAGGCAAGGCTTCCCAAAGAGGGGGCAAAAGGTCACATGAAGCCAGGCCCATTGAGGTCTACAATGTGAGATCCATGTGTGTTTTGTCTCTTAATTATGGCTGTCAACTCTTTAAAAATAATTTTAAAGCCTCATTCCCAGATGAGGACAGGATGTGGGCATTTCCATTTATTTGTAAGGGGATTTCGCCACATAACAGGTGGCTGATCAGAATTGGAAAAGGGATGCCAGTGTGTGTCTGCAGCCGAAAGGCCTTCACTGTCTAGGGTAAGAAAAAAAAGGGCAAATAATGCATGGTTAAGGCAATGCCTGTGAGTGGTAAATACAAGGGCGGAAGCCTTAAGGCGAAATAGCCAAGTCTTTAAGGTAAGGTGGAACATTCCACAATGCCTTGGCCCTGAGGTTTGTATTGATTCCAGTAGGATGACAAAATTGCAAGGTAGCACAAAACTGTTTAAACTTGGCACTGGTATATGGAGGACAATTATTTGTTTTAATATGTATTGGTTTACCCATTATGGAAAAGGCTGAAACAAGATGAGAAAGGACATCTTTGGTAGCCTCTCCAGAATGTGGTGATGCAAAAATAAAGCTGCTGAAGGTATCGATAGAAACGTGTATATATTTGGTTTTTCCAAATTCAGGAAAATGAGTAACATCCATTTGCCAAACCTGATTTGGCAGTAATCCTCGGGGGTTAACTCCCAAGTGTTGAATGGGGAGGGAGAGAGCGCAAGCAGGGCATTCTTTTACTATTTCTCGTTTCTGTTGCCTGGTAATTTTACAAAGTAATCGAAGGCTCTGGGAATTTAGTTGGTGAAGATTGTTTAGCTCCGTGGCCTATTGAATGGAGCCACCAAAAATTGGAAAGATGGTAGGAGTTGCTGCATCAGCTTGAGCATTACCTGTGTTAGAGGGCCGGAAAGATCAGAGTGTGCCCTGATCTGTCCTAAGAAAAATGGGTGTTGTCTGGCCTGAATTAGCTGCTGAAGCTGGTGAAACAGAAAGGCCGCATTGGAAGAAGCTTTAATGGCGGGTGAAATCTCCAGCAGGGGCACAGAATGAGCAATGTAGGCACTGTCTGTATGAATATTAACAGGATTATCACAAAATGTTATAAAAACTTGTGTTATGGCAAACAATTTCACAAACTGTGCTGAATGATAGACAGTATCAAAGGTGGTAGGCTGGTTATTGACAACAAAGACCGCACAGCCATTACTGGAACCGTCTGTAAAGACAGTAAGGGCTTGGAACTGGGAGCCTTTTGAGTAATTTTGGGAAAAATAAATGGATGTATCTGGACAAAATGTAAAAGGGTGTCATTGGGGACGTGGTTATCAATTGTTCCCAAATGGCCTGATTGGGCAATACCCCATTCATCCCCTCTCTGTAGTAAAAATTGGGTTTGGTCATTAGTATATGGAATTAAAATATTATCAGGGTCTTTGCCAAAATGTTGTCAAGAAAGCAAACGACCTTTAATAATAATAGAAGCTACCTGAGCAAGATAAACGGTAATAAACTTGGAGGATGTGGTGGATAAATGGACCCAAAGCAAGGGGAAGCCTTTATTTTTAAAATATGGATATCACTGCCAAAATTTTCCTGAGGGTATATAACCAGAACCAGAGGAAGGTTATAAGAAATTTGTGTAACAAACTGTTTGGCAATGGCCTCTGTGACTTGGTTTAATGCCTGTCATGCCTCGGGAGTAAGCTTTTGAGGGGAGGAAGGGTAGGAATCACCTCTCAAAATATCATTAAGGGGCAAAAGTACACAAGTGGATAATTTTAAATATGTTCTTAGCCATTGAATATCTCCCAGTAATTTTTGAGAATCATTAAGGGTGTGAAGATGGTTCACACGCAGTTGTATTTTATGAATTTGGATCTGATTATCTTGAAGTTTAAGGCCCAAATAGGTATAAGGGTCCTGTGTTTAAACCTTATCAGGAGCTATCCGTAGTCTCAAGGTAGTGAGGGTTTTCTAAAGGTCCAAGTAACAATTATTAAGGTCATGGTAATTAGGTGCAGCAATTAAAAATTCATCCATATTATGTAAAACATAAAATTGTGGTCATCACTCTCTCACAGGGTCTACTGCTTGAACAACTTATATTTAGCAAAGACTAGGGCTGTTGGCCATACCTTGGGGAAGAACCTTCCATTGAAATCTCTGCATAGGGCCGTGGAAACTAATGCAAGGGAGACTAAAGGCAAAATAGGGTCTATCCTCAGGATGTAAAGGAATGGTTAAAAAGCAAACTTTTAAGTCAATAACCATTTTACAATAGTTTTGGGAATAGCCATTGGTGTGGGAATTCGAGGCAGTAGTGCTCCCATCAGGCACATAACTTTATTACTGGCACACAAATATTGTAAAAGATGCCGCTTGTCTGATTTTTTCTTGATAACAAAAATAGGAGTAATCCATGGTGAGGTTGAGGGCTCTACATGGCCGGCTGCCAGCTGTTCCTGCACTAACATGGAGGCAGCCTCCAATTTTTTTGGGGGGGTAAGGGGCCACTGATCCACCCACACAAGAGTCTGAGTCTCCCAAATAATTTTATCTGCATGGGGTACAGGAGGGTCAGGAACCGACACTAAAAATCAGAATACCCAAGTCTATATGTATTTGTTTTTTTATGGGTTTTATAGTCCCCACCAGTCCTTCTCTCAGTCTCACAAGGCCTGTACCAGGGACAAAATTTATACGAAGCATTTGATGAGTCACCATGGAATTGGGACTGGCAAGAATGACTTCCATTTGACTCAAAATATCTCGGCCGCATAGGTTAACAGGGAGGTCAGGAACAATGAAAGGAGTGACAGTCACCTTATTACCCTCTTTATCAGTAAAGCTAAGAGCCCTAGAACTGACATGGGGATTTTTTGACTCTTAACCCTTTTAGGTCATTCAAGGATGGGGTGATGGGCCAACCTGATGGCCAGTATTTGTGAGAAATAATTGTGGCATCAGCTCCAGTATCTAGAATTCCTTGGAATTCCTTTTCTTCAATAAGTAGGGTAAGGGTGGGTCTATTGTGAGAAATGGGCTGAACCCAATATACATCAGAGGAGCCGAGGGAGGCTGTCCCCCATTGTATGTTTGGGCGGTGGAAGTGCCTCCTGAATCCAAGGGAAGGAATATTAATTGTGCAAGTCTTGTTCCTGCTGGGATGGCCGCAACTCCATTAATAGCTGTTGCTAGTATTTTTATTTCTCCAGTGAAATCATTATCATTAATGCCAGGGAAGACCTGAACACCATTTAAGGTAGCAGAGGCTCTTCCAAGAATAAGGGCACTCGTATGAGATGAAGGGGGACCCATAATTCTAGTGGGTATTATCTGGTGCCCTTGCATTGAGTCTAATATTGTATCGGTGGTGGCACAGAGGTTCAATCCTGCGCTGCCTGGGGTGGCTAGTTGGAGGGAGGCATTGTGGGGAAGAATTTTGTGGTAGGTTTGGAGTTTGGAAGGGAATAAACCTTATTGCCCCTGGTTTTGTCCTGGGGGAGGTCGTGGCCAGGGGCTGGCCCCGCAGGGGTTTTCCTGAGAAGCAGGAAGAAATAGGCTGTCTGAGGCCATTTGTCTTAGATCTACACTTACTGGCCCAGTGATGACATTTACCACATCTAGAACAAAGGGTAGCTGGGGGCGGTTTAGCCCCAGTTTGAGGAGACGGTATTCCTAGGCTTTGTTTGTCTTTCAGACACTTGCGTGCAAAATGGCCAGGTTGTTTACAAGTAAAGCAAGTACATGAGCCAGGATTGTGAAAGACCTTGGTAAAGGGGGCATGTAGGGCGAGACCCATGGCATGGGCTGCACCCACCCCTGCACAGAGTCTAATAAAGTCAGAAAGTTTCCCTTTTTCCTTATCTGGTCGAAGAACATCCTGACATGCCGGGTTGGCGTTTTCAAAGGCAAGATGTTTTACAAAAGTTCTTTTGCTTTCGCTTGGTCCAAGCAAGCATTCTGCAGCTAGGTTAAGCGGGGGAACAAGGTTTCTATAAGGGTCGTTGGGTCCTTGTCAAATTTTTGCCAAAGAAGTGGTAGCCGAGCCAGTTTGAGGGAGGCATCTCCAAGCATGTAAGCAAGCCATCTGAATCTGCGCCAAAATTCCAGCAGGGAAACGTGCCTATTTAGTTTTAGTGTCAAATGGCGCATAGCCCACTAGCTTAACATAAGTTCAGGATTTAGAGGAGGCCTTAGTTAATTTTTTTTGAGCAGTTTCCTGACAGTGCTCCTCGAAATCTGCATTCCATAACAGGAAATCTCCGGCACTGAGGGTAGCTCGGTCTAAAAATTTCCAATCATTGGGAGTAAGCCATTGTGCGCTGTGGCTTTCTAATAAAGTCAACTTGTAGGGCACAGTGGGGCCATTGTGAGCACAAGTCTTTTTATGTTTTTCAAGAAAACGCAGGCTTAATTTTTTTGTAGACACTCTGGGTTCCTTCCTGCCTAGGGGTGAACTCCTCATCCTCTGAGTCCTGATCTCCTTGATCCATTTCCCCCGCTTCCTCCTCTTGATCCTCGTCTAAGTCTTTGACCTCAGCCTGGGCAGGCTTATCTATCTGACTGCGGGTGACTGGGAAGGCGAGAACAGGCTGATGGAGTGGCTTAGCCTTTGTATTAGACCGCCGTGGGCCAGCTTGCATTGACTCCGTGCCTAAGGCTAATGAACAGAGCTCAGAGTCTAGGGATCTTAATTCTTTTAAAAGTTTGATCTGTTCCCGTCTATGTTGGAGAGACTCTCACAAGGGAGCCAGGCTAGGCAAGGGAAGTGGGGAAAAATATCTGGGTTGCATTTTGCTCCTGAAAGGCTGGAGCACAAAAGGCAGGAGGGATATAGGAGGTAGGTAGATGTGTAAGTCCTATAGGCTGTGGCAGGGTCCTGAGAGGTGGCGCATCTTCTGAATGGTAGCTTGCTGCTTCCTTCTCCAAGGTAGCCTCCGTCCCAGGGGTCAATGTGTCTCTGGGATTTAAAACTCGATAAAGGTGTTTGGTAACCATTGGAGCCTTATTCATTAGGGTGGTATTTTGAGGGGGACTAGGAAGGTTCCCAGGGTCCTGGGGAGACTGAGAAGGGTCAATGTCTATACTAACTGATGGGCATGCCGTGGGGAGACGAGAGGTGTTTTGCATAGTCTCTTCTCCAATCCTGACAAGTTGTAAGGTACCATTGTCAAAGGGTGAACTTTTAAGAATTTCATTAATTACATTCCAGTAAGAAAAGGTGGGAACTGGCACTTTTTCTGGGCCAAAGGTTTCATAATAATCTTTTAAACAGTCTCTTACTCTAAGCCATCTTTTGCCATCAATGGTCACTTCAATGTGAAACCATGGACACAATTCTCCTATGTATTAGAAGAAAAATTTTAAGTCCTTTTCCTTAACACGCACCCCCCATGTCTTGAAGGACTTTTTGAGGCCTGACAAAAACAAATCATGTGACGAAACTGCTTGTCCCATGGTGGGTCACTCACCGTGCGTCATCCCCACTCTCCTCCTGGATCTGTCTCTTTGTGGTGTCTGCTGTGGCAATCGCGAGCTCCACTTGATGAAGTCTTCCAGGAGGACGGGGTTCCCAATCAGTCAAAGGCTCGAGCCCCAGTCAGTGGGTGCCAGTAGTCACGGCTGGAAAGACACATCAACAGGGGCAGCGAACCTAGATGCGGAGGAATGAAGGGACAAGAGACACGAGAGATGACAGCAAGACAGGAGTTCTGATCAAGCTGCAAACTTTTATTTTTCACACAGGGGCATTTATATGCTGGAGATGGGAAAGCTCTCTTATCCAAAGTTCCTGGATGTCTTCACAAGGTGAGATAAACTCAGGATGTTTCAGGAATACAGATGGCAACAGGATGTCTCAGAGACACAGTTGGCTACAGGATGTCTCCCAGACAGGATGTCTCCATGGGGGCTGTTTCTTGTAAGTGTCAGGCTATTCTTTGAAGGTGAATTCCTTCTACGCCTGACAGTCAGGGATTCAGTATTTCAAATGGAAAATTGGAAAAAGAATCCAATGTGTTTTCAGAACAATGCCTTGACATTACCTTCATCCCATGTAAGACACAATTAGAGGAGAAGAGTTAGAAAATCTGTGAATACACATCTGGAATGGAAAATGCTCAGGAGTTCACAACCTTGGAGGTGGTATAGGAGTTTCCAAAAGTCAGGGACAGGGTAAAAACTCCACAAACATGGAGCTCTGCCGGCCTAAATATTTCTTGGGAAACTTCATCTGAGGTTGTTTTTAGGAGCTTTAGCTTCCTTTATAGTGAGACGATCAAAGCTGGGTCAGCATCTATGTGACCTAGAGGACATTGTTTCTTATTTTCCAATGAACATGAGGCAGCAGTGCTGAATTCTCTCTTTGTAGGGAAACTGTGGCCACTGGTGGCTAAGTGTCTCCCAGGGTGGAATGTGAAGCCATTGGTCATCCTCCAATTTTTGTGGTGTTTCTTGCAGCTGCACTGGGAGTTTGATATTTGCTTCACAAAATACAAGAAGTTCAACTGGGACACAGTGATGGAGGGAGTTCTGTCACGTGTGGTGGGTAAGGGTCTGCAGGAGAATGCACCAACAAGGCTTCTATCCCACATAGCTTGCCCTCTTGACCATAGCAATCTGATTGTAAACATTGCCCTGAATCCTCTCCATATAACAAGATGCCTTTACATCCAAGGATCTGGGGCTTGTACCATGTCAGTCACAAACCATTTGGAAGCGAAGGGCAGATGTAGATGACCCGACCACAGATGTTTTAACACACACCAGCACACCACTGCTCTAGGCCGACTACTCAGCAGGCTCCAAATTACTGGTATCTCCGTTCTACACCATTTTCATGAAACCCAGTCAATCAAGGCACTGTCTGGTACACTGATGGTCATCAATAGGACATCCAAAGGTTCTCCAGGTCCACCTGGTCATGGGAATGTCAAAAATTTAAAGGTATTTATCTAGCCATTTTTCAAGGTTGAAGTTGGAGGCACTGTGGGTTTCAATTCATTCAGGAATGATTAAATGGAGAGGAAGCTCATTTCAATGAAAGCTCTGGAGAACTATCACACGCAAGGCTTCCCAAAGACAGGCCAAAAGGTCCCATGAAGCCAGACCTATTGAGGTCTACAATTTGAGGTCCATATGTGTTTTGACTTGCAACAATGGCTGCCAAGTCTTTAAGAATAAAATCATGTGATATCCTTCCCAACATTCCCAGTGCTCTGTGGAAAGCCAACCTGGGCATAGATCCCAGTTTCCAAGGGCGACTCTCATGCATGGCCTCCTAAAATCCCAACACAATACAAGGCAATACTTCTTTGAGGTAAGTTCCAGAACTCAGTCTCTAAGGAGAATCACACCAGTGTTCAAGCCCAGGTGGACCCAGTCATCTATTCCAAGCGCCACACAAATGACCGCAATTAAAATCAAGACACTCCCACATGGCCCTCATTTTCTTCCATATAGACACTCATCATAACCTCTGGCTGGAGGTTTCCATGAGGGGCACAGCCTAAGACAGTGTCCAAAATAAGCTCCCTTGCATCCATTTGCCTAAAGTCAGTGTGGCCGGGACATCCTTCCTGTGAACCAGGAGTGTTCAAAGAGGCCTGCCGTTAATATTGCTCTTATTCTCAATTTTGAGGCCTACTGACTGTGGTGTTTAGATTCTTTATGTTAATTGGAGTCATGAGAAAACCCAAGAACCTATTGTCTAGTGTCTGCAGGGCTTTGAAGAACTCATTTGACCCAAAGGATCCATATTCTCAATGATGGAAGTCAGAAACCTTACAGAGGAAGGCGAGAAACTTCATCCAAAATGACTGCTCTTTTGGCTTTTTGATTTGCATGCACACATGGGATTTTTCTTTAGATCCATCAGGTGCTGAGAATCTAAGCCACAGCCTCACACAGGGCCAAGAGGCTGATTCAGACACATCCCTTTCCAAAGCAATTAAGAAAGAGCCACAGGTAATGTTTATACATTTCCATTTGAAAACTGTTTTCTTCAGGCTTCAAAAAGGCATAGCCTGAGGCAAAGACCTTCCTGACATTCAGGGCAACAGAAGGATATGTAAGCAAAAGGCCCAAAGCGGGGTTTTTCCATTGAGACTTTCCTGGTCACACTGATATCTGAGTTTTCTGAGATGCTCATCATTTCCTTCAGCTCTCTAGTACATGGCCGTATCACAGAGCGTGGAGGTGGTTCATATCTTGGACACAATACCATGTACGTATTCTGGAGGTTGCCCATAATTCAGGTAGAGAACAGGAACTTAAAAAGATATTAGGTGTTGCCCATCCATTAGGCAAGCTGCAGACCATTCATAAATTGAGCAGAATGAATGCTGGGAAGATTTCTACTAGAAAGGAAACATGTATTTATGCATTCTCTTTTCTATTGTCTACAACCATGGACACAGTGGGATACACAGATATAGAAAGACTAGCCTTGTCAAACGACTTACTAGAATCAGTTCACACCAAACCAAACAAACCAACTTTCTTACCTATTCTCAGAACATGAGACAAAACCACAAACCAATACCCACACCCACACCCACACAGACCCCCAAGTACGTCTGTGACAATACGGAGTGTCGTTTGATGGTGGGCCATAAGAAATTCCCTCATAATGGGCTCTCCTGTCTCAGATCTAGTCTCTTTGGCCAACTTTGTGAATCTGTAAGGAGCCAGTGGTGAGCCACTATCTGCTTTCTCAGGAAAGGCCCCTCTTCAGACCTTCCTGGCATTTGGCCATCCTCACATAAGTAGGTACCAAGAAAGACTGACTCTGTCTTTGGTAAATCCGAAAAATTTTGACCACTGGGACTGTGACTGGGACTGGCTCTGGATGCCTGGCTTTCTGGATCCCAAGTTCAGAGAATTCCATCACCAAGGAAGTGAGGTGAGGTCACTTCCTTCAGGAACTGAATGAGGTCCATACCTTGGCAACCACTTTGTCCTAACAGTTGCTTCCAAGGGTCCCATGAGATGGAGGCTGCACCTACTTACTCTGACATTTTCACAAGTTAGAATGGTATAAAACCATAGGCACCCAGGAACAGCTCTCCACACAGGCCTGGTTTGCTGCATCTTCTTTACATTAAGAAGAGAGAGGCTGATTCTTACACAACCCTTCATCCTGACCAGGTTGTTTGCAATGAAAGATGACTTTTGCTCTCTGAGGTCCTTAATAGCTTCCTACATCTTCTCCAGGGATCATATTTAATGACCTTTGAGGTTCTCAGCAGGTGAAAGATCCCTTAATTTCTGTCTTGTAAGACCAACTCTGTCCCTGCTCTTCTGTAAAGTTAGATTGAGGGAAGAGTGTATGGTTAGGGTTAATAACATGTTCAATCTGTGTTAGGAACTATTCTGCTGGATAAATAATGTTATTGGGAACCTACGATATTTATAAGAATATGTAGGTGAAATATATGTATGAAAACAGAAATCTAAGATTTGAAACCCTGAAGGGCATTGGGCCCTTCATTGGTATACTTAGTGTTGACTTACTTTCTGCACAGATGTCTCAGATAAATCCATATACAATGGCACAGGACCTTGTACATTGGATGATTGAATGTGGAAGAGAACATCCAGTCAAAAAGGGATAGTAGGTAAGATTAGGAAGATAGTTGGTAGGTTTTGGAAGGAGAGTGAGTATAGGATTTGGAAAAAAAAAACTTCTTTAGCAATAGGGTTTCTGTTAGAGGGTGAAGGTAAATGTCAGCACATATGAAGATTCAGTCACAATGATGAACTTTGGAAAATATGTATAATCAGATAATAATAGAGACATTACAAAATCAGGGAAAGTACAAAGTGAGTGATAGGATTAGACATTTTGAACAGGGTTGAGTTTGAATATATAATCTTAGGAAGAAACACATATGTAGTCACCAATAGGATTGACATTTGAGAGCATTAGGCAATGTGGACATGGATGTTTTTAGTAATCCCTGTTCACTTTCCTTTTAGGCTTTGGTACAATCATAAGTGTAACCTTTGCATTTTGTGTCCAGAATATTACTGTGATAAAATGTATATGTAGATCGCGTGACATTAGTATTTCTTCCAGCATTTCTGGGAGCAATGTTTTGAAGTCCTATAAATTAGTATTGGTGTTACAAAGAGGTGTACACTGTGTCTATGAATATAGAGATAGTGCATGAATAGACCACATTGTGAATCAATAATATAACTGGTCCCACTTTAAATAATAGATTGAATTCATATCTGAAAATATATAAGAAATCTTATATCGATATACCATCATTCATTCCAACCAGCAATACATCTAATGGTAATATTAGGGTTATGGTTTATCACGAAGTGTCTTTGACTTTTGCTTCAAAAGTGATCATGGAAATCGAAAATAATGTGTTTGGAAAGAAGTCTCATGAAAAGACCCATCAAAAAAATGGAGGAATACATGTGTTCTGTAGAATAAAGTGATTGAAAGTGAACAAAATGCCTATAAATTTGCAAACTTTTGGATGAAATATATTTGCTATGATGAGCATAAAATGAAGAAATAGTAATGTACCAGTGTTGAATAAAATAAATGTCAAAATGCACAACATGTCCCATAGGAATCTACTTGTATTGATGTTAAACTGGTTCAGTTACTGTGGAAATATTAGGATTTGTATGCACCTTTCACTGAAGATAGTTTTCAGTACTAGGAAACAAATATGTATTTCAGGTGAATGAATAATTTTGAGAATACTCTTGTGAAAATTTGATTATAAATACACATACTTGAATATGAATGAGTTTAGGGAGTGTATAACAAGACATATATTTCATATTTTGAAAAATCTGGAGAGTGTGTATATATATATATATATATATATATATATATATATATATATATATATATATATATATACATACACAAACACACAGACATTAAAAATAGCATAATATATTCCAATTGAAATTCACCATGAAATATATGTCATCTACAGATCCAAATGTATTTATTTTATTGAATATGGATTTATGTATAATGTTGTTAAACAAGGAAGCTCACTCATAGATTGAATTTTCAGTTCCAACAGCTTTTAGGAGGAGTGATCTCTTACAATTTGTATCTACCAAGTCAGTCACCTCACAAGAATGTACGTGTGGTATCAGGTAAGATTCTATAATTGCATGTAAAAATACATGTGCTGAATAGGATACAGAGAAAGGGATGCCTTGACATTACAATCACGGAGACTAAGGCACAATTAGAGGAGAAGAGTTAGAAAATCTGTGAATAAATATCTGGAATGGAATATGCTCAGGAGTTCACAACCTTGAAGACGGAAGAGGAGATTTCAAAAGTAAGGGACAGGGAAAACAGTCCACAAACATGGAGCTCTGGTTCCCTAAATCCTTCTTGAGAAACTCACTCTGAGTTTGGGCACTTGAAATATATGTTGTTGTCGGGAGATTTAGCTTCCATTGTAGTGAGACAATCAAAGCTGTGTCTGCATCTATGTTACCTCGAGGACATGGTTTCTTATTTTCCACTGAATATGTGGCAGCAGTGCTGAATTTTTCTTAGTAGGTAAACTGTGGCAACTGGGGGATAAGTGTATCCACATGTGGACTGTGAGGCCATTTGGTCATCCTCCACTTTTCGTCGTGTTTCTTGCTGCTGCACTGGGATTTTGGTATTTGCTTCATGATATACAAAGAATTCAACTGTTACCCGGTGCATGAGTGAGTTCTGTCACTTTTGGTAGGTCAGGGTCTGCAGGAAAATGCACCAACCAGGCTTATATCCCACATGACTTGCCCCCTTTACCATAGCAATCTGATTCTAAACATTGCCCTGAATATTGTCCATATAACAAGATGCCTTTACATACAAGGGTCTGCTGGCTGCACCATGTCAGTCACAAGCCATTTGGAAGCCAATGGAAGATCCACATGGCCCCACCACAGTTGTTTTATTGCACACCTGCCCAGCACTGCTGTAGGCCCACCTCTCAGCAGGTTCCAACTTCCTGGTATCTCTGTTCTGAACCATTTTTATGAAAACCAGTCAATCAAAGCACTGTCTTGTAATCTCATGATCAGCCACAGGATATCCAAAGATTCTCCAGTGCCACCTGGTCATGGGAAGTTTAAAAATTTCTTGGTATTTATCTACCCATTTTTCAAGGTTGAAGTTGGAGGCACTGTGTGTTTCATTTCATTCTGGAACTATTAAATGGTTAGGAAGCTCATTTCAATGAAATCTCTGCAGAAGTCTCACAGGCAAGGCTTCCCAAACAGTGGCCAAATGATCACATGAATCCAGGCCCATTGGGATCTACATTGTGACATCCATGTGTGTTTTGACTCTCATATGTGGCTGCCAAGTCTTTCAGAATAAAATCATGTGGTAACCTGGCTGAGATTCCCAGTGCTCGGTGAACAGCCACCCTGGGCCTAGATCTCATTTTACAAGGGTGATTCTCATGTGAATCCTCCTAAAATCCCAACACAATTCATGGCAATACGTGTCTGAGGTGAGGTCCACAAGTCAGTCTCTAAGGGGAATCACAACAGAGTTAAAGCCAAGGTGGACCCAGTCATCTATTCCAACGGCCACACATGACCACAATTAAAACCAAAACACTCCCACATGGCCCTCATCTTCTTCCATATGGACACTCATCATTACCTCTGGCTTGAGGTTTCCATGAGGGGCACAGCCCAAGACAGTGTCCAAAATAACCTCCATTGCCCCTCATTTGCCTAAAGTCAGGGTGTCCTGGACACTCGTCCGGGGAACCAGGAGTGATCAAATAGGCCTGCTATTAATATTGCTTTGCTCCTCCAATTTGAGGCCTACTGACTCTCAGGTATAGATTCTTTATGTGATTTGGATTCTGGAGAAAACCCAAGCACCTATGGGATAGCCTCTAAAGGGCTTTGAAGAACTCATTTGATCCAAAGGTTCCTATTCTCACTTGATGGAGGTCAGGAACCTTACAGGGGAAGGCGAGAGACTTCTTCTATAATGACTGCTCTTTTGGCCAATTTAGTTTTGGATGCAAACATGGGATTTTCTTTACATCCATCATGTGCTGAGAATCTAAGCCAAAGCCTAACACAGGACCTAGAGCCTGATTCAGACATATCCCTTTCCAATGCAATTAAGCAAAGAGTCACAGGTGATGCCCATTGATTTCCATTTGAAAACTGTTTTCTTTAGGCTTCCCAAAGGGGTGGCCAGAGGCAAAGACCTTCCTGACATTGAGGGCAACAGAACAATAGGTAACCAAAGCAGTATTTCTCCACTGAGACTTTCCTGATTACACTGATATCTGAGTTTTCTGAGTTGCTCGCCATTCCCTTCAGCTATCCAGTACATGGCCATGTCACAGAGCTTGGTGGTGGTATACATCTTGGACACAAAACCATGAGCCTATTCTGGAAAGTGGCCAGAATTCAGAAAGAAAACAGGAACTTAGGAAGATATCAGGGGTTGCCCATCAATAATGCAAGCCACAGTCCATTCATAAATGGGAAGTATGAATCCGGGGAAGCTTTCTACTAGACAGGACACATCCATTGAAGCATTCTCTTTTCTAGTGTCTACAACCCCTGACACAGTGGGATACACAGACCTAGAAACACTCGCCTTTTCAAACGACTTACTAGAATCAATTAACTCCAAACAAAACAAACTGCCTTTCTTACCTATTCTCAGAACATGAGACAAAACCACAAACACACACCCACACCCACAAATGCACCTCCTTCCCCCAAGTAGGTCTGTGACTATCCGCAGTGTCCTCTGACTGGTGGGCCATACTATGTTTTCATGAAATGGCCTGTTCTGTCTCAGATCTGCTCTCCTTGTCCAACTCTGTGAAGTTGACAGGAGCCAGCGGTGAGCCACAACCTGGTTTCTCAGGAAAGGGCCCTCTTCAGAGCTTTACTGGCATTTGGCCATCCTCACATCAGTAGGTACCAAGAAAGACTGACTCTGTCCTTGGTAAATCCAAACAAGTGAGATCACTGGGACTGGGACTGGGACTGGCTGTGGGTGCCTGGCTTCCTGGACCACATGTTCAGAGATTTCGAACACCAAGGAAGTGAGGTGAGGTCACTTCCTTCAGGAACTGAATGAGGTCACTGCCTTGGCAAACACATTGTCCTAATTGTTGCTTCCAAGGCCCCATGAGATGGAGACTGCCCCTACTTCCTGTGACACTTTCACAAGTTAGAATGGTATATCATCCATAGGCATTCCAGAGCAGCTCTCCACACTGGCCTGTTTTGGTCCATCTTCTCTACATTAAGAAGAGGAGGCAGATTCAGACACAACCCTTCATCCTGACCAGGTTGTTGGCCATGGAAGGTGACTCTTACTCTCTCAGGTCCTTCATAGCTGCCTACATCTTCTACAGGGATCATTTCAGCATGGACGTTTGAGGTTCTCAGCGGGTGGAAGATCCCCTAAATTCCTGTATTGTAAGACCAACTCTTTCCCTGCTCTTCTGTAAAGTTAGATTGAGGGAACAGTGTATGGTTAGGGTTAATAACATGTTCGATTTGGGTTAGGAATTGTTCTGCTGTATGAATAATGTTATTGGGAACCTGCGATATTTATAAGACTATAGAAGTGAAATATAAGTATGAAAACAGAAATGTTCTAAGGTTGTATGGTAATTCTAGGCTTAAAATAAAAACATGTTGGAGATTTATGTGTATCATTTGTGTTGTATAATTGGACTTGTTATCAAACAGATATGTACAGTTACATGTTACTATTTACACTTAGATAAAATTTAAAAGTATTTTTAAGTTAATGAGAGCCTAATCTCTGTGAAGGTTTTATTGTAAAACACAAAGGTAAAATGCCCATTCATTTCCATGTGAAAACTGTTTTCTTCAGGCTTCAGGAAGGAGTAGCCTGAGGAAAAGATGTTCCTGATATTCAGGGCAACATAACAATAGGTAATCAAAAGGCCCAAAGCAGGGTTTCTCCACTGAGACTTTACTGGTCACACTGATATCAGAGTTTTCTGAGATGCATTCCCTTCAGCTATCCAGTACATGGCCATGTCACAGAGCTTGGAAGTGGTACATATCTTGTACACAAAACCATGAGCCTATTTTGGAGAGTGGCCCGAATTCAGGAAGGATACAGGAACGTAAGAAAATAATAGGTGTTGCCCAATGATAAGGCAAGCCACAGTCCATTTATAAAATGGGCAGGATGAATGCTTGGAAGTTTTCTTTTTGACAGGACACACCCATTGAGGCATTCTCTTTTCTAATGTCTACAACCATGGACACAGTGGGATACACAGACATAGAAACACTCGCCTTGTCAAAGGACTAACTAGAAACAGTTCACTCCAAACCAAACAAACCCCCTTTCCTAACTATTCTCAGAACATGAGAAAAAACCACAAACCCACTCAAACACCCACGAAGTCACCTCCTTCCCCCAAGTAGGTCTGAAACTATCCAGAGTGTCCTCTGACTGGAGGGCAATACTATGTTCCCCAGAAATGGCCTGTCCTGTCTCAGATCTGGTCTCCTGGGTCAACTATGTGAAGTTGTCAGGAGACAGCAGTGAGCCTCTAACTTCTTTCTCTGGAAGGGCCCCTCTTCAGAACTTTCCTGGCATTTGGCCATCCTCACATCACTAGGTACCACAAAAGACTGACTCTGTCCTTGGTAAATCCAAACAAGTGAGACCACTGTGACTGGAGCTTGGACTGGGTCTGGATGCCTGGCTTCCTGGAACCCAAATTCGGAGAGTTCCATCAACAAGGTTGTGAGGTGAGGTCACTTCCTTCAGGAACTGAATGTGGTCACTGCATTTGCAACCACTTTGTCCTAACATTTGCTTCCTAGGGTCTCATAATATGGAGGATGCCCCTACTTCCTGTGACACTTTCACAAGTTCGAATGGTATAGAAACAATAGGCACCTGGGAACAGCTCTCCACACAGGCCTAGTTTGGTCAATCTTCCCTACATTAAGAAGAGAGAGGATGATTCAGACACATGCTTTTAACCTGACCGGGTTGTTTGCCATGGAAGATGACGTTTGCTCTCTCAGGCCTTTCATAGCTGCTTGCATCTTCTCCAGGGATCATATCTGCATGGACCTTTGAGGTTGTCAACAGGTGGAAGGTCCCCTACACCCCTGTATTGTAAGACCAACTCTGTCCCTGCTCTTCTGTAAAGTTGGATTGAGGGAAAAGTGTATAGTTAGGATTAATAACATGTTCGATTTGTGGTAGGAATCATTCTGTTGGATGAATAATGGTATTGGGAACCTGCAATATTTATAAGAATATACAGGTGAAATGTAATTATGAAAACTGAAATCTAGGTAAGATTTGAAGACCAGAAAGGCATTGGGCCCATGATTGGGATACTTATCTTTGAATTATGTTCTGCACAGATGTCTCAGATAAATCAATATACAATGGCATAGGACCTTGTACCTTGGATGATTGATTGTTGAAGAGTTCATCCAGTCAAAAAGGGATAGTCGGTAGGATTAGGTAGATAGTCGGTAGGTTTAGAAAAAAGAGTGAGTATAGTATTTGGACAAAAGTTCTTTAGCAATAGGGTTTCGGATAAAGAGTGAATGTAAATGTCAGCACATGTGAAGAATCAGTCACTATGATGAACTGGGGAAAATATGTAGGAAAAGAGATATCAATAGAGACATTAGGAAATCAGACAAAATATAAAGTGAGTGATAGGATTAGACATTTTCAACATGGTTGAGGTTGAATATATAATATTGGGAAGAAACAAATATGTACTCACCAATAGGATTGACATTTGAGAGAATTAGGCATCCAAGACATGGATGTTTTTAGTAATCCATGTTCACTTTCCATTTAGGCTTCGGGACAATCCTAAGTGTGACCTTTGCATTTTGTGTCCAGAATATTACTGTGATAAAATGTATATGTAGATCAGTTGACATGAGTCTTTCTTCCACCATTTCTGGGAGCAAAATTTTGAAGATATACAAATTATTATTGAGGGTACACAGAGGTGTACCCTGTGTCTATCAAAATAGAGACAATGCATGAATAGACCATACTGTGAATAAATAATATAACTGGTTCCACTTTAAACAATGGATTGAATTGATATTTGAAAGTATACAAGAAATCTTATATTGATATACAATCATTCATTCCCACCAGTTTTACATCTAATGGTAATATTAGGTTTACGGTTTATCATGACGGGTGTGTGAGTTTTGCTTCAAAAATGATAATGGAAATCAAAAATAATGTCTTTGGAAAAAAGTCTCATGAAAGGAGCAGTCAAGAAACGTGGGGGAATACATGTGTTCTGAAGCAGGAAGTGATTGAAAGTAAAACAAATGCGTATAAATTTGCTAAATTGTGAATGAAATATACATACTATGATGTGCATAAACTGGACAAATAGTAATGTACCAGTGTTGAATAAAAATGAACGTCAAAATACAATTATATCCCATAGGAATCTTCTTGCATTTATGTTAAACTGGGTCAGTTACTGTAGAAATATTAGAATTTTTTTTGGTGTTATAATACAATTTATTTTAGCACTAGCATGCCACAGAATGTCGAGGAAAGAGCAATGGATTTTTAGTTATCGCACTAATAATCTAACATTTAATGACTCTTTTGGATAGTCTAGAAATTACATAAGGCTATGTAACATTTTTTTTATTTAGCATTCATAAAAACTTAGAATTTTGGTAATATTTCTACTTTTTTTTTTTATTTTTTCAGTTGTTGATCGACCTTATTTTATTTATTTATATGTGGTGCTGAGAATATAACCCAGTGCCTCACACATGCTAGCCAAGCATGTTACCACTGAGCCAGACACCCAGACCCTCCACATTTATATTATAATCAAACACTCCTCTCCCTCTTCTTTACTCACTTTCTTCCTCATTTTCCCCCTTCTCTCTCTTCCTTTTTCTATTTCCCTCCATAGGAGTTTTTCACTCATGTCATTACAAACAGTAATATGCTATGAAATTTACATTTAAGAATTTTTTTTTTAGTCATTCTTTTTTCTTGAGAAAATTTAATAATTATAATAACCTATAGATATATTACAATACATTTATTATACATATGTATCTATATTCATGCATATGTATTACATATGATATATATACATATATATTTAAAAGTACTTTGATTAGCCTGTTAGAAATAATATAGACCAAGTCTTTCTTAATTTTCAAGTCTTCTAGAATTAACAGCTTACAGTGAAAATCAAATAAACCTATTTAAGTAAACAGGTATCATTCTTATTTATCAATACTTATCATTTAAGTTTTTATATTACATTAAGCTGTGATATGGCATATTAACTCTTATGAATTAGTGAAATTTTATTTGAACAACCTTTTATTTAAGGACCATATGCACTGACATTTTAAATGGCTTTCTTGTGATTTTAATTTCTATCAATTGCATATTTATTGCCAAATACTTATTTTATTAATTTTCATATTCAGGATTGACATAAAGTCAATTGTTTAATTCTTCTTGTAAGTAGTTACTTATTACAGTAATAATTCTACATCTTTATAAGAAAAATGGTACAAAGATATTTTCATGCAAAATTAAGAATAATTGCATGCTCTAAATGTTTCATTGTTGATACATATAATAAAGAGCTTTTGATGAGTCTCTTCCCCAGTAAAACATAAAATGCAAAGATATAGTTGGGTATGTATGTCCAAATAAAGATAAGGAAAAATACACATTATCAGCTACAAACTATCAAATAAAAGATGAAAAGAACAATCCAACACATTGCACGAACTTGTCAGATGAGGTAGCCTAACACTAGACCTGGTCCATGACAAAATATTCACGAAAAAAAATGAAATATGAAAAATATAGGAAATGATATCAATTTTTCATGAAGGTAGGTGGATTATCCTTTAATCTCAATATATGTTCATTTTCAAAAGCCAGTTTTCTGGTAAAATAAATTTGTGATATTTACAACTACACAAAACAAACTTTCTGCTTATCAAAATGAATGCATCTCAACTCCTTTTTAGCTGATTTCTTCCCACTCAATTTTAAACCTTTGTTTATTTATTTTTATTGGTTTTTCAAAACATTACAAAGCTCATGATATATCATCTTTCATACATTTGACTGAAATGGGTTATGAACTCCCAATTTTCCCCAAATACGAATTGCAGAATCACATCAGTTACACATTCACATTTTTACATAATGTCATATTAGTGAGTGTTGTCCTCTGCTACCTTTATTATCCCCTACTATCCCCCCTCCCCTTTCATCTTATCTTCCCTCTCTTCCTCATCTGCTTTTTCACTTCTCTCTCTTTTTCCCGCCTTTCCCCTCACAACGTCTTATATGTAATTTTGTGTAACAATGAGGGTCTCCTACCATTTCCATATGCTTTCCCTTCTCTCTCCCTTTCTCTCTCCCACTTGTCTTTGTTTAATATTAATCTTTTCCTCATGCTCTTCCTCCCTGTTCTATTCTTAGTTACCCTATTTTTATCAAAGCAGACATTTGGCATTTGTTTTTTTAAGGATTGGATAGCTTCTCTTAGCATAATCTGCTCTAATGCCATCCATTTCCCTGCAAATTCTATGATTTTGTCATTTTTTAGTGCTGCATCCATCGTGTATAGATGCCACATTTTTTTTTATCCATTCATCTATTGAATTGCATTTAGGTTGGTTACACAGTCTAGCTATTGTGAATTGTGCCACTATGATCATTGATGTGGCAGTATCCCTTTAGTACACTCTTTAAGATCCTCAGGGAATAGTCCGAGAAGGGCGATAGCTGGTTCAAATGGTGGATCCATTCCTAGTTTCCCAGGAATCCCCATACTGCTTTCCATGTTGGCCTCACCAATTTGCAGTCCCACCAGCGGTGTACAAGTGTCCCCTTTTCCCCACATCCTCGTAAACACTTGTTGTTGTTTGACTTCATAATGGCTGCCAATCATACTGGAGTGAGATGGTATCTTAGGGTGGGTTTGATTTGCATTTCTCTGACTGCTAGATATGGTGAGCATTTTTTCATGTACTTGTTGATTGATTGTATGTCCTCCTCGGTGAAGTGTCTTTTCAGGTCCTTGGCCCATTTGTTGATTAGGTTATTTGTTATCTTATTGATAATTTTTTTGAATTCTTTGTATATTCTGGATATTAGGGCTCTATCTGAAGTGTGAGGGGTAAAAATTTGTTCCCAGGATGTAGGCTCTCTATTTACTTCCCTTTTTGTTTCTCTTGCAGAGAAAAAAAAAACTTTTTAGTATAAGTAAGTCTCATTTTTTTATTCTTGTTAAGAACTCTTGGGCTATGGGCGTCCTATTAAGAAATTTGGAGCCCGACCCCACAGTATGTAGATCGTAGCCAACTTTTTCTTCTATGAAACGCAGTGTCTCTGATTTTATATCTAGATCCTTGATCCATTTTGAGTTAAATTTTGTGCATGGCGAGAGAACGGGATTCAGTTTCATTTTGTTGCATATGGATTTCCAATTTTCCCAGCACCATTTGTTGAAGATGCTATCCTTCCTCCACTGCATGCTTTTAGCCCCTTTATCAAATATAAGAAAGTTGTAATTTTATGGATTGGTTTCTGTGTCCTCTCTTCTGTACCACTGGTCCACCTGCATTTTTCGGTACCAGTTCCATGCTGTTTTTGTTACTATTGCTTTGTAGTACAGTTTGAACTCTGGTATCGCTATACCTCCAGATTCACACTTCCTGCTTAGAGTTGCTTTTGCTATTCTGGGTCTTTTATTTTTCGATATGAATTTCATGATTGATTTATCTATTTCTACATGAAATGATGTTGGAATTTTGATTGGCATTGCATTAAACCTGTAGAGAACTTTGCGTAATATTGCCATTTTTATGATGTTAGTTCTGCCTATTCATGAACAGGGCACATGTTTCCATCTTCTGACATCTTCTTCTATTTCTCTCTTTAGATTTCTGTAGTTTTCATTATATAAATCTTTCACCTCTTTTGTTAGGTTGATTCCCAAGTATCTTATTTTATTTGAGGATGTTGTGAATAGAGTGGTTTTCCTCATTTCCATTTCAGAAGTTTTTTTTTTTCTGTTATACAGGAATGCATTTGATTTATGCGTGTTAATTATATATCCTGCCACTTTTCTGAATTCATTTATTAACTTTAGCCATTTCTTTGTAGACATTTTTGTGTCTGTTAAATATATTATCATGTCATCTGCAAATAGTGATACTTTAAATTCTTCTTTTCCTATTTTTATGCCTTTAATTTCTTTTGTCTGTCTAATTGCTCTGGCTAGTATTTCAAGAACTAAATTGAATAGAAGTGGTGATAGAGGGCATCCCTGTCTTGTTCCAGATTTTAGAAGGAATGCCTTCAGTTTTTTCTCCATTTAGGATGATGCTAGCCTGAGGTTTAGCATACATAGCTTTTACAATGTTGAGGTAAGTTCCTGTTATCCCTAGTTTTTATAGAGTTTTGAACATAAATGGATGCAGAACTTTGTCAAATGCTTTTCTGCATCTATCGAGATGATCATATAGTTCTTGTCTTTAAGTCTATTGATGTGGTGAATGGCATTTATTGATTTTCGTATATTGAACCATCCTTGCATCACAGGGATGAATCCTCCTTGATGATGGTACACAATTATTTTGATATGCTTTTGTACTCGATTTGTCAGAATTTTATTGAGAATTTTTGCATCCAAGTTCATTAGAGAAATTGGTCTGTAGTATTCTTTCTTTGAAGTGTCTTTGTCTGGTTTCGGAATCAGGGTGATGTTGGCCTCATAGAATGAATTTGGAAGAGCTCCTTCTTTTTCTATTTCTTGAAAAAGCTTGAAAAATATTGATTTTAATTCTTCCTTGAAGGTTTTGTAGAAATCCGCTGTATTCCCATCCAGTCCAGGGCTTTTTTTGGGTTGGCAGTCTTTTGATTGCTTCTTCTATGTCTTCCTTTGTTATTGGCCTGTTTAAATTGTTTGTGTCTTCCTGACTCAATCTGGGCAGATCGTATGACTTAAGAAATTTATCAATATCTTCACAATATTCTATTTTATTGGAATATAGTGTTTCAAAATACTTTCTAATTATCTTCTATATTTCTGTAGTGTCTGTTGTGATATTGCCTTTTTTATCCCACATGTTAGTAATCTGAATTCTCTTTCTTCTTCTCTTCCTTAGCGTGGCTAAGGGCCTGTTGATCTTATTTATTTTTTCAAAGAACCAACTTTTAGTTTTATCAATTTTTTCAACTTTTTTTTTGTTTCAATTTCGTTGATTTCTGCTCTAAATTTAATTATTTCTTGTCTTCTACTACATTTGCTGTTGTTTTGCTCTTCCTTTTCTAGGTTTTTGTGGTGTAGTTTAAGTTCATTTATTTGTTGTTTTTTTTTCTTTTTTTGAGGAAAGAACTCCAAGAAATGAATTTCCCTCTTAAAACTGCTTTCATTGTGTCCCATAGATTCCGGTATGTTGTGTCTGTATTGTCATTTGTCTCTAAGAATTTTTTATCTCCTTCTTTATGTCTTCTGTAACCCATTGGTCATTCAGTAGCATGTTGTTCATTTTCCATGTGATGTAGGATTTTTCCTTCCTTCTTTTCTCATTGATATCCAGTTTCATTCCATTATGATCAGATATGGTGCACGGTATAATCTCCATGCCTTTATATTTACTAAGAATTGCCCTATGGCATAATATATGGTGTATCTTTGAGTAGGATCCATGTGCTGCTGAGAAGAACATGTATCCACTTGATGATGGTTGATACATTCTATATATGTCGGTTAAGTATAGGTTATTGATTGTGCTGTTGAGTTCTATAGTTTCTTTATTCAGTTTTTGTCTAGAGGATCTCTCTAATGCCGAGAGTGGTGTGTTGAAGTCACCCATAATTATTGTGTTGTAGTCTATTTGACTCTTGAACTTGAGGAGAGTTTGTTTTATGAATGTTGCACCTCCATTGCTTGGTGCATACAAATTGATAATTGTTTTTTTCTTGTTGGTGGATGATTCCTTTTAACAGAATATAGTGTCATTCTTTATCCCTTTTGATTAACTTAGGTTTGAAGTTGATATTATTCCATATGAGTATGGCAAATCCTTCTTGCTTCCGAGGGCCATGTGAGTGTTATGATTTTTCCCAACCTTTTACCTTCAGCCTGTGTATGTCTTTTCCTATCATATGAGTCTCCTGAAGGCAGAATATGTTGGATTTGTTTTTTTGATCCAGGTTACTAGCACATGTCTGTTGATTAGTGAATTTACGCCATTAACATTTAAGGTTACAATTGAAATATGATTTGTACTTCCAGTCATGTTTATTTATTTATTATATTTTAGTTTGGATAGTTTTTACTTTTTTGGTTACTTTCCTCCCGCTTTACTGAGATACTTCCCACTGTTAGTTTTGGGCACTATTTTTTAACTCTTCTTCTTGTAGTATTTTGCACAAAATGCTTTGCAGTGCTGGTTTTCTGGCTGAGAATTGTTTTAGCTTTTGTTTATCGTGAAAGACTTTAATTTCATTGTCAAATCTGAAGCTTAACTTTGCTTTATATGGTATTCTTGGTTGAAATTCTTTTTTTTTTTTTCAGCATTTGAATTACATTGTTCCAGGATATTCTCACTTTCAAAGAATGTGATGAAAAATCAGTTGTTAACCTAATTGGTTTACCCCTGAATGTAATCTGCCTCCTTTCTCTTATAGCTTTTAATATTCTCTCCTTGTTCTGTATGTTGGCTATCTTCATAATTATATATCTTGGAGTTGGTCTATTTTGGTTTTGAATGTTTGGGGTCCTGTAGGCTTCCAGGAATTGGCAATCCAATCCATCATTTATCTCTGGGAAGTTTTATAGAATTATTTCATTTAATATGTTGTCCATTCCTTTGGTTTGAATCTCTATGCCTTCTTCTATCCTGATGACTCTTAAATTTGTTTTTTGTTTTTTTATGACATCCCATATCTTTTGAATAAATTCCTGGTGGGATTTAAGCATCTTTTCTGTGTTTACTCAATTCTTTTCAAGTTGATAAACTTTGTCTTCATTATCTGATGTTCTGACTTCTACTTGATCTAGTCTATTTGTAATATTCTCGTTTGAGTTTTTAATTTGGTTTATATTTTCCTGCATTTCTAGGATTACTGTTTAATATTTTTTTAAGATCTCTATCTCCTGGTAATGCTCATTCTTTGCCATTTGAATTTGTTTGTTTAATTCATTTTCAAAATATACTTTTTTTGCTTGGACTTGCTGCCTCATGTCTTCTCTAATATTCCTTTCCATCTGAGTTCGGAATGCCTTGAGTTCTTTCCCTATCCCTGTTTCTGATGCTTCAAGGTCCTCCTGTAGATTTAAGTTGTCCTGCATTGTTTGTACTCCTTTTTTGCCCTTGTTTTTTCATGATGTTCACGTTACTTTCCAGCTCTATTTGATTGCTGTGTTTCTGCTTTATTCTTTAGATTTGTTTTGGTGTTGTATATCTCTGTTGTCTCTCCTTTGTGTTGGTAAACTATGCCTGCTAAAGTGGATTCCGCTTGGAAGTAATTCCGAAGGCCGAGCTCCAGTGATGTCACCTCTCTGCTTTGGCCGACCCCAGGCTCCTTGCCGAGGTGTCCGAATTGGGGTTGGGACTTGACTGTCTCTGGTTTGTTTCAGCTCTGGGTCACTGGCAGGCGGGCGGTCTCCAGCTGCCCAATTGCGCGGTTGGTCGCCAGCGGGCAGGCGGTCTCCAGCCGCCCAGTCACGCGGGCAGCAGGTGGGCTGTCGCCATTGGGTTGGCAATCTCTAGCCACGCAGTCTCACGCTCGGTTGCCTGCAGGCGGGAATTCCTCCGCCCCCCAGTCACTCAGGCAGTGGGTGGAATGTCACGTGCAGGCCTGCGGTCTCCAGCCGCCCAGTCACAATGACCTGCCTTCTAGTCCTTTGGTTTCTCCTGCTTGTCCTGGTTTCTTTTTCTAGACCAGATTTCCCCTGAGTGATTCCTCTCGGCAGTTCAAACTGTACTCTGTGCCTGCCGTTTGTTGGGTGTGGAGGGTGTCTTTTGGGAACCCAGACACTCTATTGTTTTGATTTTTTCCGCTTGCCCCTCCCCCAGCACTGGCTATACACGTTTCGTGATGGCCACTGATGGTAGGGGGAGTCGAAAGTCAGGTGTCTCTAGTTTTTCTTGCGTCTTTATGCAGGCTTGCTCTGATTAACCCTCCCCCGGAAAGCCTAGGAGACATTTTATGTGAATTCCCCGCTGTATGAGAGATGAGCTGAGTAACATACATCTGTTTTATTGTTGCAGTCTATTGGAGAGGGGCGGTGGTTACTTCAGATCTCAAAGATGGTGGCCGCTGGTTTCCTTGGTGGAGTTTCTTTTGTGGGGGATAGAACTATACCACTTTCTTCCCTGTCTGAATTCCCAAACTCAGCCCGGGGATCAGTGGGAGCTCAGCCGGCAGGATTCCACAGAATCCGCAGCAACATTTCTCCCTGCTTCAGGTCACTTCTCGGTGG